>NC_056739.1:246755711-246820951 GCF_019279795.1 Protopterus annectens | reverse complement strand
ATAGAGGGTTTCAGAAGTAGAGCAGGTTGAATATACATTTAAAATGGATAAATATGTTAGAAAGTATATGAGGTATGTTACTTGAGAAATGAAGCTGTAAGATAGGGGGAGTGCAGGGACAGGTGAGTAGTTGGTACAGAGGGAGAGAGAGAGAGAGAGAGAGAGAGAGAGAGAGAGAGAGAGAGAGGAAGGAGGCACCATACTGGAGAAACTTCCATTAGGAACCACACTGTAGATTTTAGAAGAAGAAACTTCACTATTGTGATTATGGCAGAGAGTGGCTTTGGCTTCCTCTGCTGGGGAGGAGTATTACTGAGACTCTTGCCAATGGCCAAGGACCTTAGTGGTCTAGCTTAAGTGGAGAGACAGGGAGTGGCAGGACAAAGGTGGTAGAATGAGGGTGAAAGTAGCCATGTGAAATGTTGGTGGGGTGAATAAAGCTACTAGGAGTGAAAATATTTTGGTAAAATTGTGTTTAGAAAGTACTGATTTGTTTCTAATGCAAGAAATTAAAATGGACGTGAATGAAGTGTGGAAAATAATAGGTTTGCTTGAATCGATTTGCCCAATATTAAATGAGATGGAAAACTGAAGGCTAGAATACTGCCTAAAGAGTTGGGGAGTATGGAGGATTCCCCCTTATGGTGGTGAAAGGGAACTTGTCTGTCTGTAAACACTTTATTTTCAGTCTACTGTAAGTAATTTTTTTCACAACTGTTTTATACTATTTGCAGTCAAACTAGTGGAATTCATGCAATCATCATAAAGCCATGAAAAAAGACACACAAACTTTTCATGCCTTGGTATTTTGTCATAGGGCTCTATAAAAAGCTAAAATATAACCTCTTAATATAGAAAATGAATCACATGTTCAGTATAATGAAGTACCCATTTTTCTTTTTTTAAATCATTTTTAAAGATTCATTTTTCAGTATCATCTTTCATTGAAAGAACTCAAACATATTATTTATATTTTGTGTAATGACTTACATCATGTTTGCAGATGTTGTAAAAAATAAAAGACAATCTGGAAATTAAATGAGTATGTTCCACTATTTTAGCACTATGCATTTTTTTATAGAGCAGTTGATAAAGTCATGAGGCAACTTTCACAGTTTTCATTCATATTTTATAAGTGTATGGACAATCAAACATTTTATATGGTTTCCTGAGCTGCATTTTTCTTCTTTCTAAGTTGAATGGACCCATTTGGGCTGTATTATCATTCTCAGTTGAGATTACAATTACCGCGCCATGGATATGCAACCCCACTTACATAGAGGCTAGGCAGTAAATCAGTTTCAAGAGACATTCCAGTCAGTTAATTATATATAGTATTCTAATGATATGTATGTTAGTAACATCATCATAGACTAGAAAGTTAAGCTGCTAAACACATAGATGTTAGCACTCTTTAAGGTATGACTGAATACTTAACATTAATTTTCCTGGTGCCTGTATTCCCTGTAAAAGTAAAGTCAGGGTATTACAGTACTAAGGAATAAAGTGGGGAAAGGCAGTCCTACAATTTGAGTTTTATTGTGCTTTAGAGGACCTGAGCATTGTTAGGGACAGGGTTGGGCCACTTAAGAATAACAGAGAAACAGATTAGAGGTTACAACACTTTGTAGTTATACCACTGAAGAATCATTGCACTACAGAGACATATTTGAGATTAAAGTTATTTGCAAATAAACAGGAAAATAGTATTTGTATAGGTTGAGCTGTACTGCTTACTTTCATGCAGATGACTTTCTAGAAGGCCAGGCTGTGATTCTGTCTGAATTTATGTACTGTCCTGCAGAAAACTGCAACTCACTAATAAGCTATTTCCAGTTTGTCCATCATATGTGCCCCTAGGAATGCATATAATATAGCACCACCTAAAACATTAGAGATGTCCTGCCTAAGCAACCCTTACCCTGGTCTTGGGGATACTGTGATTTCTATGTTGTTTAGCCTTCAAAGATATGTTTCTTTTATTTTTTTTTTTCAAAAATGTTTTTTTTTTTTTTATAACAAGAATAATAACAGTAATAATATATTTACACTCAAAACTGAAACAAATTATTTACAAAGTCCATGACAAGGAAATACTTCTATATACATTCAGGAAATCATCTAATACTGTTTTAGTAATGATTGTAACTTTTCCCAGGCAATTCATTTTTGTGTTAAATTCTTTGTATTAATTTTTAAACTAGATATTTATTTTTCACATATGGTCCTGGCTAAATAAATAAATTAATTTCTGAAAGATATAGGAGAGTTAGTTTTCCAATTTTTTGTCACAACATTTCTTGCTACTGTAAGTATTGACCGAAGAAGGTGTGTTTGAGATCTGGGTATGATTTCTGGTACTGGTTCATTAAGTAAAATGAGTGAACTTAAAATTTCACAATTATCATTCCATAAGGCCTTATAGAAACATTCAAATTCCTTCCAAATTTGGGATATCATATTACATGCGACAATCATATGAAACCAGTCAGCTTATGTAGGTTTACACCTCCAACATTTCATATAATTTTTGTACATATTTGCAATTCTTTGAGGTGTATAATATCTTCTGTGGAGGAATTTTCATGTGTATATTTTCCAGTAAGGAGAAATTGTTGTTTTTTTGTACTGATTTTAGAAGTAATTTCTTGTTTTTAGTAGTAAATTCTCCATTATTTATTTTGGTGGAGTATTCCCAAAAAGAAGCATTTGTGGAATTATTATCAGATCTAATGACTTTGTATATTAGGGATATAAATGAGGTGCCTTTCAAAGAGCCATCAATTATATTAGTGAAAAGTTCTAATGTTTTAGGTATGTTGTTTCCATGAGTTTGTAAGGAAAATATAGTTTTGTTATATATAAATTCTCTGCAGGTTTGTATGTCTATGCAGTTATTATTATGTAGGCTGTATCTAGTAATTAGATGATTAGCTGAATAAATTCCATTAGTGGATAAGAATTGGTTCCAGTATATCAAGTCATTATTTTTAAATTCAAGCATTTTATTTTTATCAAAAGATGTTAAACATTCATTAGTATAAGCAATAGGAAAAATGAATATTACTAAGCTTTTAATTGACTTTTTAGATTGGGTGATTTTCATGAATTTTGCTATTATTAGACTGATAAAGGAGCAAGATTTTAACTTCTTTTTTTTGGTGTATTGTAGTTAGAGGGTCAATTAAAGTTCTATTATTGTTTATTACATTTTTTTCATGTAATAGTTTCCAATATGAATTATATGAGGGGTTTAACCATAAAAGGATTATATTAAAAATAAAAGCATTTACATAATATTCAACATTAGGAAAACTAATACCTCCTTCTTCCCAACTTGCCACATGTCTTTGTAAAGATATTCTTGGTTTTTGAGGATACCACAGAAATTTTAGTAAGTTATTACTATTTTGTTTAATATTTTCTTGGTTGGGGGAATGATTAAAGACTGACTTATATAAAGAATTTTAGGTAATACTATCAATTTAGTTAGCATTAGTCTGTCCTCAAAAGTAAAATAAAGTTTGTTCCAATTGTCTGTGAGATTAATAATTAGATTTGTTAAGAATACAATTGCTACAAACTATAATATCTTAAGAGTGGAATTAATTTGAACACCCAGGTATTTAATTTGTGTATTGTCCCAGTTAAAGCATTTATAACTTTTCATTTTCATAGTCGTCTTTTTATTTATTAACAAAGTTTGGGTCTTGTTATGATTAAATTTTAGTCCAGATAAACCTTCAAATAAATCTAAGGTGTTAAGTTGCTGATCTAAAGATGTATCAATATCTCCACTAGTTAGTAACAATCATCCGCAAATAGCTGAATCTTTGGAAATATGTTACTATTTAAATTATAGCCTTTACTGTGAACATTATTTCTAATATAGTTGGCTAGTGGTTCTACAGCTAGAGCGAAAATTAAAGGGGAAAGAGGGCAACCTTTGTTTTGTTCCTTTTGTAAGTTTAAATGAGGGGGATAATAAAGAGCCTATCTTTACAAAAAACAGAGTTTTCATAAAGGTTTCTAATTAATTTTATAAAATCTAGGGAAAATTTATAGTGTTGTAAAGCTTTAAATAGATAGGACCAACTCAGTGAATCAAAGGCTTTGTTTATGTCTAGACTCATTATTATTAATTTGTTTTTATTTTTATTAGCTAAATCTATAAGAGTCAGAAGTCCTATTATATTATCTTGGGCTTTTCTGTGTTTAATAAAACCCGCCTGATCTTCCTCTATTAGGCTAGGTATAATGGAATTGATTATGTTTGATATTATGCTCATGAAAATCTTATAATCTATATTTAATAGTGAGATGGGCCTATAGGAGGAACGGGAAGTAGGATCTTTATCAGGTTTAGGTATGGGAGAGATTAATGAATATCTCCATGATGGTGGGATATTATAAGTAGTTTTGATTTCCTGAAATGTGTTTAGTATCATTTTTAAGGTATTATCAGGAAGGATTTTGTATATTTCAGGAATTAAACCATCTAACTCTGGTGCTTTATTAGTTTTTAAGTTGTTTATTTGATTTTTTAGTTCTGTAAATGTGAAGGATCTATCAATTTTAGCAATATTCCCAGGGGATAAGGTCTTTAGAATATTATCAGATAAGAATTTGTCTACATTTATATTTTCATTTATTGGTTTGAGAATATTTATATTTTCAGAATGTTTTTTGAACTCTTGTAGTATGGAATTTAAATTTGTAGCTTTTATTTTTCTCATATTTTCAACATATGAAATTTCTTTTATGTGTTTTCTTTCTTTCAAGTACTTTGAGCGTACTGCAATTCTATGTAGACTTTTAGGATTTATACAGTATGAACATAATTTAATTTTCTCTAGATTTCTAGATATTTTGTGTTGCAATACATTTTGATATTCTTCGTTTAATTTATATTATCTAAGACGTTCTTATCATTTGGTGTTAGATTACCTTTTAAGTTATCTAAATCAGTTTGAATATATTGTAGTCTTTTATTCCATTTTGCATATACCACATTTTAACTTTTCCATATAATACAACTTTGAGGGTGTCCCATAGAATTGTATCTGATACTTCTCCATTGTTATTTGTTTCTGAAAACTGATTAATTTCTGATAACATCCATTCTTGATAGCCTTTTATTTTTGCAATATAAGCTGGTATTCTTTGGCAATGTATTAAGGGTTCAGTTTGAAAATTTATACTAAAAGTAATGGCATTATGATCAGAAAGGGGACAATATATTAATAATACATTATCTATTTTTGATTGTAAAGAATTTGACGCTAAGACTTTATCTATATTAGTTTTTGTCCCAAACCTATATGAATAGTGAGAGAACTTTAGGGAAGAGGGAAGTTTTATATGGTATATGTCTTTTAAATTTCTAGTATTGATTAAGTTATGTAGGTGTTTTGCTACAGGGGAGGTCTTGAAGGTTTTAGAACTCATACTTTCATCAGATGAAAAAATACAATTAAAATCCCCTGCGACTATCATTTCTCCTCTGGAATGTAAAGTTATAATGTCTAAATATTTCTTTACTGACTTTGTACCAATTCCAGGGATCCAGTAAGAGTTTATGTGTGTATAGTATTTCCTTTCAAGTTTAATTACTACTAATGTTAACATATCCTCTCTTTCTATATATGAGTTTACAATTTCAGGAAGCCTTAGACTTTTTTTTCCAAAGAAGTAGTACACCTCTTCTTTTTATAGTTTTTAGTGTTAGCTTATTTAAGTCTTGGGATATTAAATGTGTCTATTAAAAAAATACTATATCAGCCATATGTAAAGAAAGATATTTATTAATGCTTGCTCTTTTAATATGGTTATTTAGCCCATTAACATTCAGTGGTAGACAATTATACGTTAAGACCATTTAAAATGTATAATAGTTCAAATTAGCTATAATGATTTGCTAGGGGATTAACCTTGTAGGTTATAACAAAATTTGTTATGGACTGAGTTTCTGTAACAACTAAAGAAGGTAAAATAGTATTTACAATAACATCCTACTTCATGTAACCTAGTGTTTCTGGCTTAATATGTGTTATATACAAGCCACAGGTCTGCCAACACATATTCAATAACACTGGGTCACTGCAACTACATGCTTCATTAATAACCAAAAAGAAGATAGGGTTATATATTGTAGAGTCTATATGAACTAATATTTTGATTAAGGTAAAATATAAGTAATATATAATACCTTACTATTCTTACAATCAATCATTCAGAGAATGGTAACAACAAACTTTTAAATTTGTGTGTGTATAAGCTATCTATTAATTAAAATATTTATGCTATTATAACCTTCATTTCCCCTCCCCAAAAAACAGAAGTTGTTTGAATAAACTAGGTCATATAAAATTTAGAAAAAAGAACATTTCAGTACATTACTACAAATGTTATATTTCATGGGGTGTCAAGTTGGGGAAACAGTATTAAAAAAAAAAAAGGAAAAGGAGTATGCAATAGTACATATATTTTTTGACCTTCATCCACAATATTTTAACACTTAATATTTGGTTAATCTCTATATTTTCTCATAATGTGTCTTGCAAGGTACTAACAAGACTTAGAGAAAAAAAACTCATCACATCATAAAGTTAACAAGTCATAGCAACAGTATAATAGAGTATCGCTTAAAATTATTACAAAAACTAAGGGTGAAATACTTTAGCATTGACATTTTAACCAATACTTCTTTAGTATGTAATGCATTTGTGCACCATCTCTGCACATAACCAATGTTCAAAAAAATGTACTGTATTAAGTGGCTGTACTACTTTTTTATTATATTTTTATTGGTACTCTTCCATTATCAGTACAACACCCCCAATGAGATGATGGAATATCTTGTATTACTTTTTCAAGGTGTGTGTTTGTAAAAGGGACAGTACCTTAACTTAATAACGTCCAATTAAGTCATGACATTTTTAAAATGTTATGACACTTTATTTCTTGTAGGTAGCACATCTCTTTCTACAGCTGTTTGGCACTGCTGATGAATACTGCGAGTAGATTAGGTAGTCCATTGTTTATGAGTTATTGCGAACAAGACCCCTTGATTCTAGCACAAGATTTAGTGGCAGTTCTGTTGCACAAAAAAGGGGGAACTTCACAACTCGTTTTTATTTTAGTGGAATGGCTTTCTTAGCAATGAATGCAGCAAAAGGATAGTTTTACAGACCAAAGATTAATATGAATGTGTGTAACATTTTTATAGGAAGACAGAATCATTTTGTCTGTCTATTTCCTGATTATTCTTCATATATAGATTATACATACAACAGTGGCTGCTCAGCCATAACAAAGCTTTTAACTTCTTTATTGAACACTCAGCAGCAAAGACGAGAAATAATGGCTTTAAAACCTTACTCTATCTGAATTCCTGTTAATACAACATGTGTTATATTAACTTTCATTTTCTAAACAATAATAACTATGTATTTCTTGCATTACTGCCTGAATGCAATGTAGTGCTTTACCAGGAAATGAAGCATTTTAGAAGGAATAGCACAACAGTATGAGGCAAAATCAGGAGGACTACTCTACAAATTAACAGCAGTGCGATCATTACATTGGAACTGTTGCCCTGACAACAAAAAAGCACCTTCTTATTCAAGCAGCATTATAAACCTTGTAAAACATATAGATAGTTATTTTTATTTGTCAGGTATATTGAAATAAAGCTCATTTTATGTTTTGAGTTACTTTGCCATTTTTCCAGCATTCTGATTGGTCCATTGGTTTCAAAGAGGAACTACAAGTTCAGAGGTCAATTGTTCAGTTCCTGCTAGGCATCTCAGTTACTTCTGTGAAGAAATGAAGCTCGTGGATGGATTACAAGGCTCGAGCTGCTTTCAAAAACTCTAATTTCAAAACCATTTAGGTAAGAAGGTGGGAATTATATTTAACATGTATCAAATGATTAAAAAATGTTTGTGAAATACTTCAAGTTTATTTGTATTGCAAATCTAATGTACTGTAGAAAAATGGCAGTTTAAGCACATTTACTTCCATACTGTTTAAAAACAGGCATAAAATATAAGCTCTGGGCCGGATTCACGAAGGCTTGCATGGAGTCTAAGAGTAGAGTAAGACTCCATGCAGCCAACATGTCTGCTGAGCGATCCAGGAACAGCCGGCAGGGGTGTGCAAGGGTTAGGTTATGCAAATTACATCATTTTCAGCTGAACGCTATGCAAATGAGGTAAATTTGTGATCCAGGAAACCCTAACCTGTCCAAGTAAGAGTAGTGTTATTTGCAGAAATGTACTCAGTTGTCAACTGAGTACCGTTCTGCAAATAGCAAAACGGAGCCATGACAGCTCCAAATTAAGGATGCATCCAGTTGAGGAAGCATGCCAATGGCTAAATATATGGCCATTGGCATTTTTTCCCGTTGCAAAATAAAAAATATATATATGTTTTTTTACCTCGATCTCCAATGTTTTGGAGTAGCGCAGCACTGCGCAAACGTGCTGCGCTCTAAAAATCAGAAAACCAAAAAATAAAATGCACAAATAGGAAATTTATTCAAAATATTAATCTGCCATGCAAGTGAATGGCAGGCTGAAGACAACATGGCTACTCAGTAGAGGTTGCTAAGGGGGGAAGCTCAGTCTGAGAGATGTAACTAAGCATTAGTAGGCAATCCTATGCAAATGAGGATAAGGATAGTGAATCCCAATATTCCCTGCTATGTGAACCATGTCCCTAGAGTGTAAGAGTAGGAAAAGGGGAGTAACAGAGTAGGAGATGGGTGACATCATGAGGGGGTATGTATGAAAAAGACTGTAAGCTTATTGGAGCAGAGTGGCATGTGGTTGCTGTGAGTTACTCAGGACTAAAAGAGGTGTGTCTACAGTTGTCTAAACTGAAATCAAGAAACTGAAGGTGTACGCCGTGGCTATCACTAAAGTTTCTTGCAAAGTTACTTACAATGTGTGCGCGCACGTGTGCACGTGTGCGTGCGTGTAAACCCGTCTAAGCCTGTGTGTGCATGTGTGCACCCGTGTAAGCCTGTGAAAGGCCGTCTAAGCTAGTATACACAAATGTGCACCTGCCTAAACCCATGTAAGCTTGTGTGCATGCGTGTGAGCGTGTTTGCACTTGTTTGCACGGCGACACTGCAGTCAACAAAGAGAAGTGAAAACTTAAAAAGCTTAAACTGAGACATAAAAATGTTAGGGGCTGCCATTGCTGTTATAAGGCAACATGTGCAAGATGCTGAGGGTGGTGTCATTGTGAATGCTGCTGAGCAACCCACAGTGAGGAGATGGAGAAGAGTGTACAGACCCAGGGTAATCTACCCGGGGCTACATGAGCTGGAGATAGTGGAGCGCTATAGAGTGGACAGAGAGCTCCAGCAGCAAATTGCTGAGCTGTGCAGGCCACGCCTCACACACAGAACCAACAGAGGGGAACCCATCCCAGTGGAAACCAAGGTATGTGTTCACCTAAGAATACTAGCAACAGGTACCTTCCAGAGACCAACTGGTGATATAATGGGGATTACACAGGCATCAGCATCAAGGGTACTGTACCAGTTCCTGAATGCTATGTCAGCACATGTCGGTGATCATGTATATTTCACCAATTCCCGTGAGGTATTGGCCAGCAATATGCATCTCTTCCAGCAAATAGTGGAATACCCTGAGGTAGTGGGTGCAATTGACTGCATGCACATATACATCAAAGCACCAGCTGGTGAGGAGGTTAGGGCCTACATCAACTGCAAGGGCTTCCACTCCATCTATCATGATTCCCATTTCTGGCATCTGTCGCAGCCGTACCAGACATTTGCAAATGGGGACATCACTGATGGTCACCTAGTGGGGGATGCTGGATACGCACTGGAGCCGTGGCTGATGACACCCATCAGAAATGCACACACACCTGAACAAGAACTCCATAATGAGGCACATGCACAAACACGAAATGTAATTGAGCATGTGTTTGGGATGCTCAAGTCATGGTTCCGGTGCCTTGACACATCTGGTGGAGCCTTGCAGTACTCACCAACTACATGTACCCAAATTGTCATGGTATGTGCCATGCTACACAATCTGATCCTGCAAAAACAGCTGCAGCAGGAACAGCATGGGGCAGGGCCAAAAAGCCCCCCACCATTGTCAAGGCCTGCACAGGCACAGTGTGACTCGGAGGAGGAACAACCTGAGCCTGCCCCAGTAGGCAGAAGGAGGTATGCCCAGTATGCCTTGTCCTTGGCAAAGAGGCAATGCATAGCACATACACTGCCTCAGTAGGAACCCTGGAAATGATACCTCTCACTGACTTGCACATAAAATAAAAGGGATGCCCAACTTGACACTACCTGTTTCCAAACATGTATAGGGAGTGTAGTATGTGCATCCGACATAGGCAGCCCTGCAGCACCACCTGAGGCATGATTGCCATGTTTTACGCAATATAAAGCAGTGCTAAGCAGCTTTTACCAATATCTAGTATATGTAAACAAAATTGCTCATGCAATGTTGGCCAAGGTCGGCCAAAGCTGAGCAAAGTCAGTTAAACATGCTCATATCTGCTTTACTGTACCTTAAGCAGTCTGGTCTGGCCAGCATAAAAATAAAAAGCCGTGACAGGGCTTGAACTCAGGATACTGCGCATTATAGTCACAGTACTGAACAACTAAGCCATGATAGCATTACAGTAGTACAGACACAGCAGGACAATTGTACACTAATGCAAACACAAAGCAATGCTGCATCATGCCCCTAATGAAGCAAATGGGTAACCTCACCCACATGCCTATGCAGACAGAGAACATCAGGCCAGGCGTTGTGATGTGGGTTGTGTAGGCTATGAAGTCGCAAGCTAATATATGTGGTAATGGATGCTAAGACCTGTAGTATACTGGTATGCCTCAAGCCAGTATGATAGGCAACAGTACAGACTGTAATGGTGTTCTGTACATAGCAGTGCAGGCACAGCAAATGTGTATAAGTGTCAGGTGAAACCCACATCCTATGTACACCCACAGTAACAATCCAGTATACCCACGGTTAGAAATGTACAAAGAATAGCTGTCCCTCCTGTATGTAGAAATGTTGATAGGTCTTTGAAAAGTGTCTCATGGAAACCCTGCAGGCACAGCATGATCCCTGTTGATCTATGACACAAAGGTGAGCCCTGCTGTAAAAATACACCTTGATTTACCATACACATATGGTATAAATGTGTATACTGTGCGTGCTCACACACTCCAACAAATGTAGTGGATTTCAATCTGCATCACACTGAAAGGTCATGCTGGGCATGCTCACACACTTAAACAAATGAAGCAAATGTCAGGCAGGAAGATTCTGAAAGGTCATACTGGGCATGCTCACACAGGCTAAATATGGATGTGATGATAAGGGATCTATGGACAAACGTGTATAGTCATCTCTACTTCCAGAAACACATTCACAAAGTGGTCTGAAAATCCTGCTATGTGTACACACAAACTGCCAGGGTCTGTGCATGTAGGTCAAAGGAGGTTGTCACTACTCAGCAGTTATCAGACCTGTCAGAGACTACCACAACACACTTGCGAGGAATCTGACTAGGCAAGTTCATCAACTAGAAAGAACAATGAAGAACCTTAACAAGAGGATTACTGGCCTCAAATAGTTGCCCCATGTAACAAGAATGAATGTAACCCAAGCTGAACTCAGTAGCATACTGTCTACACAGCAGATCTCTGCCCAACAGACAGGTCCATGTCATGATTACACTCACATCTGTTCTGAATTACAGCTCAATGGCACTAAATACACAGAGCCAACTGATATTGCCAACATCCTGGCAGATAGGATCAGTGTTAACTTTACTCCCCTCTCACCCATGAAAGAGCACATGTCAATAATGGAAGACTGCAAAGTTGCTATCATCATGGCTGCACAGATAAAAAAACACTCTCTGAAGCCAGTATCACAGCAGCCATGGGACTAGATAACTTCCCAGGCTGTGTAGTATCTACTTCCCTGAAGTAAACATTAACATGGAGGTTCTGTGGCTACTGACGTTTCCACAGGACTGCAAACTAGGAGCCATCATTGTAAACACTAAAGATGTGGACATCCTACAATAGGGCCTCACTGAGACAGATGGCTGTTGCCCAAGCCATGGGCTTTAGCTCAATGCCAAAAGGTGCATTATCATCACCTTTGTTAAAATCTCTGTAGCCAAGAACTACAACATAGGTGGTAGTATACCTCACACTTTAAGTGTGACAAGAGACCCTGGGTCATGGGTGGACAGTGGATACAACTGTGATAAGCACATTCCCACAGTAGTCAGGAAACCCTCTTATGTGGCACACCTCATCACAAAATGTGTCTCATGCAGAATAAAAGGACATTGTTCCCCTCTACTCACCACTCACTAGAACTATAAAAGAGTACATCACTGTTGCTATGTACCTCACAAGACAACTACAACAACTGGAAAGCCAGCAGCAATACCTCACAAAGAGCATTAGTGGCCTGAAATACATGCCATACACAGACTATCGCAAAATGCTCCATCTGTACTCCCTTGCATATCACCTACTCAGAGGTGTTCATTGTGTAACATCCAAAGCTATGTCAAAGATGCAGCTGTTGGATATGATCCACGTAAAACACTCACAATCACCCTGACCTTTGGATCCAAGACCACGAGTGAAATACAAAATTAAGTGGTGTAGCCATTTACCTTATGGATATCCACACCTCCAGGTTACTGCCACAGCATGCGGCCTTGGAGACCATGCAGGTGCAACTAACATTGGGCAAAGCTGCCCATCAGATTGTAGCCTGCTACAGATCATGTACCTTGTGTCAGGAACCTCACTCAGTATTCTGGAGAACAATGGCAAATATAAAGGTCCTATCAAACACCATTATATGAGGAGATTACAACTACCCAAACAATGAGTGGGTAAATTACTCATATACAATGTCCTTTGCCCAATGTGTCCTAGAGTTAAGAAACTCTAACACCCTGGAACAGCTGGTCAGCACGCCCACTAGAGGTGACAACATACTGGACATGATCATCACCAACATGGGGTACCAGTGTTCCACAACAGAGATAAACCCCTCACTGGTAATATCAGATCATTAAGTAATCATACTGGACATCCACATCCCGCCCCCACACCCAGTCAATGAAACCACTGTGAAGACATTTTCAAAAGCAAACAGCACGCTTCCCAAGACCAAAGTGGAATGTCCCAAAGCCCTCTTGCTATAGGATAATGGT
Source organism: Protopterus annectens (assembly GCF_019279795.1). Classification (NCBI taxonomy): domain Eukaryota; kingdom Metazoa; phylum Chordata; order Ceratodontiformes; family Protopteridae; genus Protopterus; species Protopterus annectens. Next base: position 246,807,694 of record NC_056739.1, on the reverse strand, counting down.
ATACAATCTGCCAAATCATTTACAAGTGCATCCTATGAGCATTTACAGGGATGCATGGATTGAGACATCACAAATAAAAGCAAGATGCACTCCTCCAAAAATAAGAAAATAATCTGGCTGTTGTTGCCCATAAATAAGCTGGACAACAGAAGGAGGAAACTAACACCTGATAGAGCCAACTTCACTAAAGGAAAGGCATCACTGATCATTATTAGGATGAAACAATGATCGCTCATAAAATAATCCAAGCACAGTTTCTAAAGACAAACTGCCAAGGAATGTAAGAATAACAACCACAAAGCCTTCTGTAGCTATATCAGAGATGTAGGTGTCAATTTCCAAATATGCCGTCGGCTAGTGAAAAAAGTAATGACATACACCAAACCAACTTTCATTGCCCACACCCAGGGGGACAAGTGCAGTGTAAACTCCCCCCATCACCCCCAAAAGGGCCTGTGTCTATCACAGAAGGATGCAGAGACACAGACGTCACGGACATGCATGTAAATACAGCCCTCACCAAAGCTAAGAACATAGAATCAATGTGACTGTAAGTTGTCCCAGGCTGTGTCTTACACTTAGCCCACAAGGAACTACACCCTCACCTACATTCACTGTCCAAACTCAAGCGTATCACAGGCTGTGTACCCAAAGAATGGCATACACTAACAGTCATCCAGCTCCACAAAGGGTGTGCCAAAACAGAACTTGGAAACCATTGCCCAACATGTGTACTCAGCCTGATCTACAGAGCTATTGAGCAAATTGTCATGTAACCCATACACTGAGACATTGGAGATCTCCAGACACTGGACTCTACACAACTTTGCCTTGTTAAAGGCATAGCCTGGCTCCCAAACCTAGTTGACTTATTTAAAACAGTTACCATGAACATAGATGGAGATGAAAGTAGTCCACACAGCCCACCTGGACCTCACTAAGGGCTTACCACACCATTCCCCACTCCGTCATCATGGACAAGTGTACCAGCTTGAACATGAACAGCTATGTCACAGGATGGGTGGCCAAGTGGCTCACAGATCAAACACACATGTTCATAGTTGTGGGTGCCATGTCCAACTCTAAGCCAGTCACACATGGCATCACACAGGTCTTGGTCCTGGGACCCCACCTGTTCAGTTGATACTGCTCAGAGGTACAGGCATGCACGGCAGGTGTAAGGCTGAACAGATTTTCAGATGACTGGAAACTGTAGTCCATAATTGACTGTACAGCTGACACAGACATCCTCCAGAAGTGTCTTACACAGACAAGATACCTGGTGTCAAACAATGGCCTCAAGCTGAATGGCAAAGAATGCATAGTCATCCCTTTTGGGTAATACAAAGGGCACACAAATTACCACATAGGTGGTAATCCAGCATGTATGGAGAAAGTAATTATGGCCCTTGGGACACAGGTAGATAGTAAACTCACCTTTGATGATCACATGACCAAAGTGTTTAGACATTAGTTCAATGTAGGCCAACTAATGTCACTTAATGTAACACACTTCGTATAGTCTGATGATGTCACCATCCTACAAATATACCTGTGGAAAAGAAGCCCCCCTACTAATATGTATAGCATGTTGTGTTAATGTGTACTTCTCTAGTATCATGAAGTAGTTAGGTAGGGTTTTGAATCCTGCACTGGGCAACTGTGTGTGTTCCCCTTGGGAAAGAACAACCTTTTAGGAGAGTAGTGAAACACCTCAAAAGTGGTAATCTAACCTTTGTCAACTCTGATGATGTCAGCATCCTACAAGTATACCTGTGGAAAATAAAACTCCCACTAATCTGTATAGCATGTCGTGTTAATGTGTATGCCTCTAGTATCATGAAGTAGTTAGGAAGGGGTTTGAATCCTGCACTGGGCAACTGTGTGTGTTTCCCTTAGGAAGGAACAACCTTTTAGGAGAGTAGTGAAACACCTCAAAAGTGGTAATCTAACCTTTGTCAACTCTGATGATGTCAGCATCCTACAAGTATACCTGTGGAAAATAAAACTCCCACTAATCTGTATAGCGCGTCGTGTTAATACATACGCCTCTAATATCATGAAGTAGTTAGGTAGGGGTTTCAATCCTGCACTGGGCAACTGTGTGCATGTGTGTGTTCCCCTTGGGAAGAAACCTTTTAGGAGAGTAGTGAAACACCTCAAAAGTGGTAATCTAACCTTTGTCAAGTCTGATGATGTCACCATCCTACAAAAATACCTGTGGAAAAGAGAACTGATAGTAATGTGTGTAGCGCATTGTGTTAACTCATTCACTCCAGAGCAGCTCAGAAAAAGCTGCCTGCTTAATTCCACCATAGGAACAACAATGCAGCCTGAGCTCATTTTCAGAAAATCCATTTGTAATACTATACAGAAAACAAATGTTCATAACTCTTTAACTATAAGAGCTACACTAAAAATGTAAACACGAAAGTTGTTCAGCAGACACTGACCTTTCCAGCAGTGTAAATGTTGATAGTGCATATCAAAGTCATTATTAAATATTTGGCAAGGAATGCTGATATTGTGCACATTTTTTATCTTTTTGGAAAAGCAAAGCAAAATATCTTGGTCTATGTACCATGCAGACCCATACAATTTGAATTTAATTTGTTAGTATGAATGTCAGCTTTAAAATGACACCTTAACCATTACTGTGTGATGCTCCTTTCATGAGATATTCACAAAAATATGATTAATATATTATTTTTCATAACTGATAAATAAACAAAGCATTTCTCATCACCTGTAACAGACAGAGCCTACATATAAGTGTAGAAGTTATGCATCTGAATGTCAGCTTCAAAATGATGCGTCATTTTGTGTGATTACTATGCTCCCTTGCAAAGATATGGGCATAATAATGAGAAGTATTGTAAATGTATAATTTTCATATTTGTACAAGACTAAACAAACTGTGATATCTGTATGTCTGTACAGTGCACAGGCACAGTTCTTTTACCATGTTGTAAGGAGTAACACTGTCTTCAAAATGAGGTATTACTTCACACAATGAGATGTTCCCTTGCAAAGTTATTTACCAAAATATGAAAAAAAATCATAATTTCCATAACCTAAGTCCAAAACAAACTTTGATATCTGCCTATGAGTACAACATACAGGCACCATTCTTTTACCATGTTAGAACTATAAATAATCTTTTCAAAATGAGGTATTACTTAGCACATTCAGATGCTCTCTTGCAAAGTTATTTACCAAAATATGAAAAAAAAAATCATAATTTCCATAACCTAAGTCTGAAACAAACTGGTATCTGCACATGTGTCAAACATATAGGCACAATTCTTTTACCATGTTAGAACCAGCAATACTGTCTTCAAAATGAGATATTACTTGGCACATTCAGATGCTCCCTTGCAAAGTTATTTACCAAAATATGAAAAAATCATAATTTCCATAACATTAAGTCCCAAAAAAACTTTGATATCTGGACAATGTGTCAAACATACAGGCACAATTCTTTTACCATGTTGGAACCAACAATACTGTCTTCAAAATGAGATTACTTGGTGCATTCAGATGCTCCCTTGCAAAGTTATTTACCAAAATATGAAAAAAATCATAATTTCCATAACAGTAAGTCCCAAACAAACTTTGATATCTGCACATGTGTCAAACATACAGGCACAATTATTTTACCATGTTGGAACCAGCAATACTTTCTTCAAAATGAGATATTACTTGGCACATTCAGATGCTCCCTTGCAAAGTTATTTACCAAAATATGAAAAAAATCATAATTTCCATAACCTAAGTCCCAAACAAACTTTGATATCTGCACGTGTCAAACATACAGGCACAATTCTTTTACTATGTTGGAACCAGCAATACTGTCTTCAAAATGAGATATTACTTGGCACATTCAGATGCTCCCTTGCAAAGTTATTTACCAAAATATGAAAAAAAAAATCATAATTTCCATAAGTTATTTGCCAAGCTCAAAGAAATGAATTTTTCACAACACATTTCATAATAGTGTTTTACTTACTATACTGGTCTGACTTGGTCATAGGTGTTTTCCATTCTTCTCACAAGCTGCATGTTAGCAATCTTGCATGGCTCTCCTCACGCCATTGTGGAGGTTGGTCAAGAACAATGCAATGCCCTCCTCAGTTATGTGAACGCCATCCCTTCTGAACAGTTGAACATCTTCTGCAGTGATGCTTTCATGGCAGATTGTAGATCCACCGACCCTGTGCATCAAGCCATGCATGAACCCATTCTGTAAACGTCTGGCCTTGTGAGCTGCCTGTTGACTGTTTGCTGTTTTCCATATCTGTCGAGGAATTATATTAGACCACACAAAATGACAACTTGGCCATCAAGACTTCAAGTATTCAAAAATTGCTGTGATTTGAAATCGTAGCCTTCCAAGTGGTTCACTGATGATATCATTCCCTCCAATGTGCTGCACAAGAATGTCAGGCTCAGGGTAGATGGAACACTTCTCTTCCAACAACTGCAGTAGTCCGCTGCAATGCGTACCTCTTCTTGCAATCCAGTATACCTTCACACTGGATGTGGGGAAGCTCAAGTTGTAGTAATTTTCACTTACAGAGGCATGGCTGGCAGCCCAGTGAATGTAGGAGTGGCCACATACCCACACTCTCACTTGTTGTTCTGCTCATGAAGCCATGTCAGTGTCAGAAGGTGAACGAACCTGCACAAGAAAGAAAATGCAAGCAGATTACTACTGATGTTTGACCGATGTATTTGAAGACTACATATATATGCATATCATATGCATTACCTGGTTATCCCATCCAAATCTTCAATACTGCCTTCAAAATGTGATATCTGTACATGTGTAGAACATACAGATAGTTACCATCTTCAAATGAGGTTTTACTCAGCATGTTGACAAGTTACCTAGCAGACTATACAACAAAATTAGAAAAATATCTGGCACTAGAAGGCATCTGGAGTGTCCCTGTCCCACACCTGTGCCTGAAATGTGACAATGACTTTTAGTAATGTAAATAACAGTGGCAGCTGCTAATGGGTTTACCTGACAAGTGATGACTCACTGTTGCACTGTACCTGCACATACTGTAAATTGATAATGTGATAATGACTTGCATTTCATTATTGCAAGGTTCTGCATGCTCATATAAAGCTGACAATTGCTGCACATGACCTTTTGAGCAAACATTCATCACATTCCTGGTTCAGGTGTAATGGAAGAGTGAGTCATTATCTGTCAGGAAAAGACCAGAGTAATTCAGTAAAAGTTGTATAACTGATATAAATCTGAGCCCTTCCTCTCACCTAAATTCTACACATGACTGACCAAGGCAGAAACATTGTTCAAAATATCTGGTTGATCAAAGCCACAATCAGTGTAAAATCAGTAAAAACATACATCTCAGTAAGGCCTTCCTCTCACTCACACATCCGAGTTCATATCCCTCCATTAGACAGTAGATGAGAGTACAACAGTGTAGCAGAGTAGAGAACAGCAACTAATTCCCTTGCACAAAAGATGCCCATCTGCCAACCCTGGGAACTATAGACCCATAAGTCTAACCATCCTTAGCTGCAAGGCCATGGAAAGAATAATCATGGACCTTCTCAACTAGACCAGTTACCGTGGTATAACACAAGGATCTCTGCTGGGCCCTGTACTGTTTGGAATCTATTTCTCAGAAGTCCAGTTGAATATAGACATTGTGTGGCTTATTGAGTGTGTGGTTGTAAAAGAATGTTGGTTCTAGTGCTATTAGAATGCTTTCTGTTCATGATGTCTGGCAATGCAGAGCCATCAATCTTTCCACTGGAACTAATAAACAAACAGTTGTTGTGCTGGTATTTTGGTAACAATTGTACCAGCCCACCTACCCATTTAGCAAATTGCAATAAATAAACAAACAAGCAAAGCCAAAAATTTGCTAGAAATTCCAGGGTCTATATTAGAATACCGAACATTTGAAATGTCGAGTGTTCTAATATCAACCCATTTTCAGCGAATGCTGAAAATATCAAAGAAACAGGAAACCAAATTCTTTCCTAGGGAAAGAATTTGGTTGTCTGTTTCTGTTGCTTTGGTATTTTCAGCGCTCTGGTGGAAAGTTACGGGTCGGATTCAGGTAAGTGTGCGATTGTGTGGACGTGTGGGTTAGGGCGGGTTAGGGCGCGGGTGATGTGACTGTGCGATAGTGATGGATCTTAGGGTTTGGGTTAAGGTAAGTGGATAGTTAGTGGTGTATGTATAGTTTAGTGTAGGATTAGGTGTAAGAGTTTAGGTGTATGTGTGTGGATTGCTGTTTGTTTGGTGTGCTTGTTGTTTCCCTAGGAAATAATTTGCTGTTCTGAATGTTCGTGTTTTGTATTTTCGATTGATAGGGTTCGATATTAGAACACTTGACATTTTGAATGTCAGTGTTTTAATATAGACCCGAAATTCCATTCAGCATACCCAAGTCCTACAAAATAGAAACTTGGAACTTGCTAAAGTCAGTGACAAAAAGTCTCCTACCATATCACTACCACAAATCCTGCCAAAGTACCCACTTGGAGCTCACAGAACATCTACCTCAGTTTGAGAAGCTCTCCATTAGACCAGAACAATAATTGTGGATGAGAATTATCCATAAACTAATATGTCCAGCATCTTCACAATTCCCTCACCAAAAAATCTCTCAAGTAAGCAGTTTCCTCTCCCATGAGTAACAAAATGTCTCTATCTTGTCCTAATCAATGGCTTGTCCTGCTTCCTGTCTCTTACTCCCTGGTCAATTCTGGCTACTTAGTTCTATTGTTGTGTGTGTGTGTGTGTGTGTGTGTGTGTGTGTGTGTGTGTGTGTGTGTGTGTGTGTGTGTGTGTGTGTGTGTGTGTGTGTGTGTGTGTGTGTGTGTGTGATATCTCTATGTCCTATCTATACATATCTGTGACCTATAACCTGTACAATTCAATTGAAAAACAATTGAGCTTAGGGGTACTGTCAATATTGTAATTTGCAGGGACTTCCTCTTGGCCAAGGGGATAATAATGCACTTTTTTGTGTTTAGCTTTAGTCCATTGCTTTGGCACCAGTCATTTGTCTGTGTTAGGCCCTTTTGTAATATGTTTATATAATTTGGGGACTCAATGATTGTGCCCAGTTTGTAGTCATCAGCAAACCTGGTTAGTCAAAAGCCATCTACTTTCATACTATTACTGTAAATTAAAACATATCCTGTAAATTCTCATGTTTTAATAGACATGCAAACAAACAAAATAATCAGTCAATAAATGTATACACAAAATAGTTATTGCAATAGTGGAAGGCAGCCACTTGTTTAGATAAAGTGAATAAATAAAGTTCAAAAGGTAAAGACATTTTTGAGTGTAAAGTCTGTGTCAGAGGAAAAGGATGATTTAACTCCACCAGAATAATGCCACTACATGAGAGACAAGACCCAAGTTAAGACATGTTTATCCACGAGTGTTAATGATTTTGTCTACATTTCCATTAACTCTATTGAATTACATATTAACAATCTTTTTGATATAATTAAAAATAAAGATTAGGTTATATTGCCTTTTCAAAACAAAGTATTTTAAAATTTTCTGGCGTCATTTTTCTCCATTTTTCTGCCTTAGTCAAAAGCCAAGTTTTCTACCATAACCCCTTTACTTTCTATTCAGGAGCATGCCTACTTACTTGGTATGCTTGAATGCTCCAATATTCTTTATCTACAATTCAAGCTATCCTAACAAACTATCATCAATAACTTACAGCCTGAAATTAAGTTGGTCACTGTTGCATCTGCTAGACAGAAAGTGATCCATGTTACACCTACTGTACAAAACATTTAACACAAAATACTGTAAATCAAGATGAATTTATCAAAACTGTAAAATAATATCAACACAGCTAACTAACAGAATATCATCTGTCAGTTATTATGCTAGTCAAGAAAATGAAGGTAAGTTATCAAAATTGCAAAGAAACCGAAGCCAACACAGCTAACACACATAATTTCATTTTCCATGTGAAGTACATCACTTACAATAAAACAATACTGCTGAACATAATTTTACACAAATGCTCTTCCCTTTCAAAACAGTAGCAAGAAAAAACACATTTTCCAAATAACAAACAAGCCAACACTACTTTCGTACTACCATAGAACTGCACTGCAATGTCAAGATGTATTCCACACCACTTTATCTAGCAAAGAAATATCACCACAATGCCCACATCTAAACACTAAGGTTTGCAAAGAAAATTTTTAACATTTTTTTTCCTTGGAGAGTCTTAAGATTTTTTCCAAGCTGGTCTTCCACAAAACAACACACTGGTGAAAATGGTGCGTGTGCATCAGAAGCATTCCAAGTGCTCGGATACTGCAGAAATGTCATCGTACAAGTGATACCAGAAAGTATGGAATTTACTGTGTAAACTGATACAGTACGACAGGTAGTCCAAACTGTGGGCAAACAGGGGGAAGCATACTAAATGGTAAATAGGAGGCAGCCATCCATTCCTATTTTGATCAACACAAGTGAAATCCCAAAAATTTGTGTGCATTTAGAACCCATGTTTGAACTAGGTATGCAGTAGTCAACTCTCTTAAAAAAAATCCATAGATCACTAAAAAAACAGAACACAGAGAGAGAAAGAAAGAAAGAAAAGAAAAAAAGAAAAGAACAAGAGAGCAGGAGAGGGGGAAGGTGACCACAGAAACTTTCTTGAGGTGACTGACACACTAAAATATTACGAAATCCGTACTTATACAAATGGAGAAGACTTATTTAGCAGCAGCACTAGGTGATAAAACACTGCTTGCTTTTCTCGACAATTTTAAAACTCTAAACCAAGAAAAAGCGATATAACTCCAACCAAACTCCACAAAACAAAAACGAAAGCGAAGAATGAAATAGGCTGAACCAGGCTTCCAAAGTTTATTTAAACTCCAAAAGTAACGCACAAGCATTCAGGACGAAAACGCTTAGATTGTGAAGGCGTTCATTTCATTGTTTTTGTGCTTGTGCGCTACTTTTGGAGTTTAAATAAACTTTGGAGGCCTGGTTCAGCCTATTTCGTTCTTTGCTTTCGTTTTTGTTTTGTGGAATTTTAAAACTCTATATTTCCTTCAATTCTAATGACCATCATTACTCAAAACCCAATAAACTAGATCTGTAAAATGAATCATGATCTAGTTTCCCCACGTGAATCAAGATCATAATATACAATACTTCTGTTGTACTCATTTTACATAAGATAAAGCAAAGAAATCCCTAACTTGATCTGCAAACCCTGGAGTACAGTTTTTTTTTTCTTTACTGCAACTCACTGAAATGTAACCTATAAAACAAGGATAAGAAGAGATGTGGGTGGTCAATACAATTTACAGATGCGCTTTTGTTTTTGCCCATGCATTTCTTCATGTCACACAAGATACCCACACGTAGCCAAAAGTGTCTTAAGATCAAAAGCAATCGGGACATCCACCTTTTGTTGCGGAAGTTTCCCCTGAATTTGTCCCTATAACGTTCCGACTGTCATATTTGAAATTTAAAGTGGAAAACGAGTTGGTTTAGGACAAAATGCAGTTTTAATAAACCATGTTGTGCTAGTTATTTCCATAGGAATTGTTACAGTAACCCCCGGCCTCTGTGATTTATAAAAGGAGCAGTGGGTTGGCTACCAGCCAGCCATCATATGCAACTATATTTCTTCCAAACTTTTTAAAGAAACCTTTCTTTCATGAGGATATGAACAATGTCCAGATAAAAACATAAACGGAAGCAAGAGTATTTCGCTTTACATAGAACTGTAAAAAGTAGCTGCACAGAGAAGCATATTCTGCTATAAAAGTTGTAAATCCTGTAACAGTCTAACAGAGTACTGGACCCAATAAGCGCAGCCATTTTTGTAACTTTTATGACCAAATCTAAAAGAAGTATTACCTGCTCGGCATCTTGCTCCAGAGAGAGAGAATAAAATGCTCTTTTGTACTCTTTTTTTTTTAGCATTATTGAACAGTAAACAGTTCAAGCAGCTTGCTGATTTCCTGATGCAATGTAATTAAAAAAAAACATTGCACTCACATAGTTATTAACTGCAAATTATGGCAAATTATTTATTAAGGGGAAAACAAAAGAACATCATTTTGGGGGTGGAGGTGTGACGCAAGTGGTGGCTTGGATTGCAGAAATCCGATTGGCTGCCACCACTTGCTTTATCAGCAACTTTACAAGATGATTTTCTAATAAAAGTTTAATGTAAACTTTATGTAAAAACATGCTGAATCGTGACTGAATAAGATAAATTACAAGTTCAGTTACGATTTTAGCGAGTTATACATTAAACTCAGCTACAAACCTGCAATACAGTTTATCGCTCTTATGGAAGGCACTTGGGGTTAACATGATGGAATTCCTATCTTCTCATGGCGCGCTCAGCATTAAGCACAGAGGCGCCATAAGAAGATACCCGGGGTTAATGAGTTAATGCGTACTCCTCTAACATCATGAAGTAGTTAGGTAGGGGATTGAATCCTGCACTTGGTGAGTGTGTGAGCTGTATATGTGTGACACTGTTGATCAATGTGTTGTGGGTTTTGCTTTTACCACTGTATGACGTATCAGTATGCATTGGACATGTGAGCTAGCTGTGTGTCAAATACATATCTGTACATGTTACCTCAATGATTGCATGTGTGGGAACCCTGCTTTCTCCAAGAACACAGCTGTCATCCTTGCCAGACTGTGCTGCTGCTTCCCAGACCTTAGGTCACATCTGTATGCTTATGACAAGCCCAGCCACTGCAGTGATCCCTGGCCTAGGTCATCTGTGTCACACAAACTCATTATGATTCCTATTGGAATGTGTGAGTGAGGATCTATGGCCAAGGTATATGTCAGACCTGTTCAAACGCAGCAAAGTCTGTCCATGATGACTATTCATAGGTGTAGAACAAACTGTGGATATGCATGCAGACCCCTTATTGCTTATGTGATCCACCAATGGATTCCAGAATACCTTTGGAAATGTGATTAACAAAGGAGAGATGACATAACACTTGGTTGCATGTACACATTGGTACCTGTTCATCATGCGGGTGTCTACTACCTATGTGGTACTGTGGGGATAATATGTTCCTTACAGGTGGATGACAATGCTTAGTTTGGCTTATAGCTTTACATCATGGGTCTGACAATAGGCATCTGTCTGTAAGATACCCTTGTGGAGTATGTGCGTGTCATCTGGAGAATGCATTATAGGCCGCAGTATGCATTACCAGACGTGGACGGACATATCCCTACTGTGATTGCTTGTACCTAAGAGAGCTATATGGCAAACAGGAGTGGCCTCACTAATGGGTGCAGGTGAATACCAGTGGTTACTGGCATTGTATAGTACCTGAAGGATCCAAATGTTGCTGTGTGTCCTACATCTGTGTGTCGGTTGTCAAGACATCATCTAACGGTTGGTTATGGTCAGGCTGTTGAAGTGATGTATACCACCAGAATGCAAAACAATGACAGATAGTAACAGTATCACCCACAGCACAGTACCAAACCATGTCATACACACATTTGTAGTCAGGTTCTGGAATGTGTGTAGTACAATGCATACTGGCCACCAACAGAAACTATGGAGTGTTACTGTGTAACACAGAGCATGTCACCCTGGCCATGTGTCCACTATGCACGTACATGCAGACAGTGCACCTCCACCATGTTCACAACTGTACACCTGCAAATCTGTGCTACACACATCCCACACATACTGTCCACTCTCTGACACATGCTGCCAATACTGCACACATCAGCCAAGTGGCATGTGGCCAGACAATCCACAATTGGAACCAACATTGGTGTAAACAACACTACAATGACAATCATAGCTTTAATGCATCATGCCTTCTCAGCTACACCTTCAAGCATATCATTACACTCTACAGCTGACAACATGCTAACATTGCTATACTGCTATATAGACACCCTGTGCATCAGCACCATGGTAGCCTGTTCCTGCATCAATGTTACAGATGACAGGAGACGGCACAGGTCTCATCATATGCACAGGGTGTGTTGTTGGTTTGCCAGAGGCCTACAGTGAGCCATCCAATTGATATGTATGTGTGTGTGTGTGTGTGTGTGTGTGTGTGTGTGTGTGTGTGTGTGTGTGTGTGTGTGAGGGGCAAGAATACTGGAATGGGCCAATGTTGTTGCAATTTGTGTGGGTATGTGTTAGTCCTAGGTGTCTGGAGTATGTGTGTGTGTGTGTTTGCATGCACACAGTTCCACCATGTGGCTGCCATATACGGGTATTTGTGGGACAGCCACAGACTGTACCTGCGAAGCTTTACAGATCACCATCTCTGGCCACTGATACGGTACCTGTGCCTGTTAGGGGTACTACTGACACTATCAGGTACTAAGCCAGACTGGGTACTATCCCCAGAGGTGGATGGATGCACACTGGACACAGGTCCCTGCTGGGACTGTCTAGAGCCACGTGCATGTGATCTTCTAGGACATTCTATGGACAGACCACCCCCAACATTGCTGGGGCTGGTACTGACACTAGGGGAGTGGCTGTGGCTTGAGGGACATCTGCGGCGACTGCCAGCTGCTGATGTTGCTGGCATACGTCCACGTCGACGTCTCAACCATCCCGCACTGTCCTGACACATGGACATGACATTGTGGAGGATATCTAATGTCTCTCCCCAACGTCTATCAGTGACCTCGGTGTAATGTCAGATGGCACCTGCTAGGTTACGGATACTGTCAATGACAGCAGTGTTATGGGCCCTCTGTGCCCCGAGTCCCTGTTTGGTGTACCGTTCCATACATGCCTGTGCCTCAATGACAGCCTGGAACATGCGTGAAGTTGTCAGACCTATGGCACATCTGCCAGTGGCATGATGAGCAGCAGTGCTCCTATGAGAACCTCTGGACATCTGCCTATGTGGTACCCTTCCAGACATCTGGGTATGGCTGCTGTGTTGGGATACATGTGCCATGGATACCACACTGTCCTGGCCAATGCCAACAGTACGCTGTCCCTCAGCTATGGGCATTGGTGATGGATGTATTGGCAGTATGACTGTATGCATGGATGGGGTGGACAGCTGTGTACTGTCAATTGGTGGCCCAATGACAGACCCTGACAAATATGCCTGTGCCTCAACACACCTATCTTCATTATCACTATGTGGCTCAGTGACATCAGTTTCCCTGCTGCAATGAACCAGCCCTAACACAGCACCTGTGGGAGGGAGACAGGAAACACACTTTACGACCTGTACATGATGTCGGCATACATGCACACATGAACACATGCACACATGAACACATGCACACATGAACACATGAACACATGCACATATGAACACATGAACACATACACACATGCACACATAAACACATGAACACATGCACACATGAACACATGAACACATGCACACATGCACACATGAACACATGAGCACATGCATACATGAACACATGCACACATGAACACAAATACACGACTCACTACAGCAGATACCCACACACACCACCAGCAATCCAAAGCATACTTAATAGTGGTTGAAGGTGGGTTACAGTATCACAAGGCAAACAGTCATACCACACATGTCAGCATGCAGAAAGTTTGTTGCTCAAGACCATGCAGTGCAAGTGTAGACAGCCCGTGTTAATAGCAGTATACATGGCTTTGATGCATGTGTGCTGTTGTTCAGTGATTGGCCTCACAGCCACTCATTACATGGGTTTGTAAGGTGCCCAATAGGAAGCATTAACTAACATGAATGTGTTATGTGTTGAAGAGTGTCGCACAGCCCAATGATAGGCCTCTACCCCTCAGGTATATTATGTGTGCTATGTAGATGACATGTGGGATACTGAAGTGTGACCTTACAGTGGGTGTCTGGATACGCTATGTGTAGCATGTTAAGGTGTACTGCATATGATAAAGTTGTGTATGTTGTGTACATGTGTATTAACTATGCCTATCCAATGCCCAGTATGGTTTTGCCACAATTGTGTGTGTTGCTCTGTGTATTGCATGCGATTGAGGCAGCTACTGCCATTACTGAGATGTGCAGAGTCTCACAGCAAACATGCACAGCATGCATTATGCGTAGGTGTGTTACATGTACATGGCCTACACCTCACCTATGACATGCACATTTCATTAGCAATATTAAAATTATAACACACTCACCAGCATCGACCGGCTGCCTTGCTGTCACACCAGAGGGACCTACAAGAATATGAGACAGTTTGTCAGTGGCCACAACTGTGCCATTGCTACTGTGAGTTTGCTAAACAACAGTAGTACAACAGTCGACAGTCACAGGTGTACAGATTATATTCCAAATATCAGTATTGCACAACACTATGCAGCACAACTGCTAAACACACAGTGCACATGTCATATATGCATAATCTACCAATACAGATAACAGTAGTCTACAGATAGGTCATGTTACCTGCATGCTCCTTGTCAACATGCTGGGTGGCTCTGGCCTCCATGATGACACATGTCAGTTGCTGTTCCTGTGGTTGGCCAGGAGCCACCACACTTAGGAGCAGCTCCTCCACTCTGGTGAGGGGGTGATGAATGGCAACCCCACCACCTGTGGCAAGCTGTTGTCAACAGATATCAGACACATGCCGCCGGACATGTCTAATTAAATCACTGCAGTAATGGTGTACCTGCTCATATGTCCAGTTATGCATGCCTATGACATTTACCCAATGAACAAGATCTTGCCACAGTGCAGTCCGCTGAAGCTGGTCTTGGCTGGTTCTAGAGATTAGCAGTGTGTAGTGCTGCAACAGGCTGTTGTGTATTTCCGCCACCTCTGCATCTGTATAAGATGGGTTTCTTTGGTGGTACATACCCCTGGAAGACAATTAAACAAGATGTGTGAGCAAGTCATGTGGCACACTTAACATCCTAAAGTACAGATATCAATTACCTGCCATATTTCGCATTTGATTGGTTGTCAGAGGATAGACATGTTCAATACCACATATTAGCGCTCAGGCCACAACTTTCTGACTGTGCCTGCCACGCTCTATATATCAAACCATGTTCTGCACAGCAGCAAAGAGAAGCCAGTATGTAAGACTATACACCAGTACATGGCACACTGTATGTGACACAATGCACCACCTAGCCACAGGAGGTATATATCAAGCTAGTGCATAAAGAAATATGTCATCCATTGCAATGAATGTAAAGTAAAGTTACAGTATTAACAGTATACCACAGTAGTCTTTGATGCCAAACCCCTGCCTATCATATGTGCACAGTTGTTGATATAGGTGGCATACTGCTGTACTAGACTATACATGTTGCTAGATACACACGTATACCCTGTAACAAAGATATGATTGAGGGCTTGGTACAGGAATAATTACACACACATCAGACATACATACAACACACAAATGTATGCCAACCCAGATGAGCTTTACCTGTGTACCATACAGTACTGTGTGTCACTACTTACAAAACCTTATGCCTGAGGTATGTAATCTGTGAGGACTACAGGGAACACACAAAACAGTGTTTCCAAGCAATGTGAACATACACCATACTGTACTGTTTAGGCCTACATCTTCAGGTAGTACTACAGTTCATATGGGAGTTGGATTCACCAGCAGTACCACTCACTAAGCATACATGTATTGCTTTAGCCTACAATGGGACACCACAGTCGACAACAAGGGACTACATCACACCGTATGCCATACTACTTTTTCTGCCTAGCAATAGCATACACATCTTTTTCTGGGATCACAGCTAGGACACAAACTACCATGACAGAAACAATTTCACACTAAGCTATCACACCTTTACAGACCTTGCACACATTCGCCAACACATTCACCATCACACTCAGTCAGCCTCACATAGCAATTATTGCACTATGTACATATTTGTGTGTATCGTGTCATGGGTAGATAATACACTATTGACCCTAGGGCCTACAGCAGCCTAGCCATATGCTACCCTGGCCTTTGACACACATGTAATTTAATTTCACTTGCCTCTGTCAACCAGAGCCACAGAGGTGATTCCCGAGGTGTATTTCCTATCTCCCACACAATCATCAGGAGTATTTATGACAACTGCTAATGAGGAGCTTTGTTTGCTATTGATAGGTGGTTTGTTCCAGAGTATGGCATGTCTCTGAGATAGGACTCTATACCTCCAGCATGTGCTGTTTAGTGAGCTGACAAGGTTTAGGGCCCTAGAGGTGTATCTGGGAGGGATTGTAATATGTTCACGTGGAGGATGTCCAACAACTATGGGTGTGACATAGCTCTGCATGTTAGGCAGAGGTCACCTCTGGGTAGGCGGTATGCAACACAGTGTAGCTGTGGTTTTGTGAGTTGGTCTGCATAGGGCATATGTTTGAGGCCGGTATTACTCTTTGTGAGGTATGTCTGTGGCCTTTCCAGTTGCTGTAGTTGTCATGTGAGGTACATACCACATGGGGCATTGTACTCTCTAATGGGTTTTAAGTGTGATGAGTAGAGGGGAACACTATCCTATATTTCCCTAGATGACACACCTTTTGTGATGACGTGTAACATGTAGACAGAGTACATGACTAGTGTGGCACTGTGATTATCAAACAGGAGGCTACTGTCCACCTGTGTCCCATGTTCCCTTATCACACCTTTGGTGTTGGGTAGACTACCACCTATGTGGTAGTTAATGGGTACAGTGTTCTGGCAAGAAGGGATGGCACTGCAGTGTCAACACTGAGCTTCAGTCCATACCTTGGTCGCCAGGCACCTGTCGCATTAAGTATGCCTCATGCCTCCCTCCCTCTCTCTCTCTATGTATGTATATATATATATATATATATATATATATATATATATATATATATACATACATACATACATACACACATACATATAAACATCCATTGCTGTACATATAGATGTACATATAGGCACATATATAGTCCAGTATTCATGGTGGGAATATCAATTATGTGACACTTGTGAGATATACAGTTATGTAATAATATTGCACAGTGTTGTGCAGACTGAATTGAAGGTGTCCTCAGCCCATGTAGCTTTAGCAGGCCTCACTGGCTGCAACACTGTAAAACTGACAGAGCATACCCACAGCGTTTAACCACCACATGTCATATACCAGCACTGCATGCTGTTTTCTTTGCCACACACTACAACCTACATAGAAATATGCACATAACAACCTTCAACAACGTATATATATGTGTGTGTGTGTATATATATATATATATATATATATATATATATATATATATATAAATATATATATATATATATATATATATATATATATATATATATATATATATATATATATACACACCCTTCACAAACAGTTGTAGTATGTCCCTTGCCCTATGCACATGTACAAATACATTTAGATACGTACTGCTGCCCCATATGGATGATTCACAGTATGTAGAGTACTCTTCAAAAACATCTACTGCATGCCAGCAAATACATATGTGCTACATACCTTTTCTTGTATTGCTCTGTTCCGTCCGTTTTTAAAGGAAATAGTTTTTTTTATTTATTTATTTATTTATTGTGTGTTTTCTCTGTCTGTTCCTGTTGCTCTTTCTTTTTCTGTGTCTCTCTGTTTCTGTCTCTTTGTCTGTGTCTGTGTCTCTGCCTCTGTCTCTCTCTCTCTCTCACTCTCATTCTCTCTCTCTCTCTCTCTCTCTTACTGCAATGAGATTATTGCATGTGTGGACAGCAAGTATTGCCTCCTTTTCTAGGTATCTGCAGATGTGCATGTGATGGCCTCTGCACCAATTGATGCCCACCATTTACTAATTGCATGCAGCCTGCTGTGTGGTAATTGCAGTACTCACTGTCATAGCAGCCCACTGCTATAAAATGCTAAGTTAGGTAGGTGTAGCCCTTTCAGCTTTCCAAAGTGGGGCCCATGCTTGTTTGCTGTGGACACCGTTGTATCAGTCAGAAGGTTGGTATACTTCTTATATCTGAAGCTAGGGTTGTAGCCAGTGATTTACATGTTGTACTCAAACCTGAATGTTGCTACTTCTGGTATACACTTGTCAGTGTAGAATTTTACTCACCTCTCCAAATGCTTACACAAGATACATGGGAGTATGTACTTTCTTTTCTAATTAGACAATTAACTGCCATACAAAAGTAGTTATTGCAATGTACTCTTCTGGCACATGAAATGCTTGTGAACTACTATACTGTAAATATTAATTAACTCACTTCTGAACAGTTTGTTGTTTATTTGTGTTGACATCAGCACAGGCTGCTCAAGACAACTGGACAAATTTCAGTACTGAGTATGCCTACCTACATCCTTGGTAGAGCCTGAATACACAGGTATATTGTTATTTTGGGTAGGGGTGCAAAAGTAGAGAGAGCATTATATATTATTGTATGATGTTTATCTTGCTGAACATACAGGGTTGCTATGTACCTGTTAGTCTATCAAGGCAAGTAGTCTGTCTGCGTAGCTCCCACCTGTGGACATATCCAGATGGTAGCCAGATGGTAGCCTATTATTCTTTGTCTGTGCACCACACTGGTCTTTTCAGCACTGGAACAATGGCATTGTCACAGTTGGTTGCTACCAGTACATAGCTACATCCTTTGATATTTCTGTGTTGTACTCCTACATAAGGGTATGCTTGTGGGACTCGTTCCAAAGCTATCTGCAGAGTGTGTAACAGCAGAAAAGCTGAAATGCCTGTGTGTTTCTGCCTTTGCCAGGCCTCTGATACACTCAGGTATATATTTGAACAGCCTCAGGGAAAGGTACATATAAGTGAGGTACACCTGTAATATATTACAGACATTAAGTTGAGACTGTGAGAGAATCAGAGCATATGTATTAATACACCTTTTCTGATGTGCAAGCAGTGTCTACTCTTACTTATTGACATTATTCATTAAGTGTAATTCCCCACTTTTCTGCTTAACGTCAGTACTTTTCAGAAGGAGTCTGAGGGATACAGCTAACATCTGTTTAAGAATCAGGGACAACACTGAAAAGCAGCCACAGTTGGGAAGTATGGCCTCTGCCCTATTCAAATATGCCAGTGTTTATCCTGCTCTGATACTGTGTGGGGTTTGTAAAGTGCTACTGTAACATTATTTCCTGCTAGAATGGCTGGTTCTCTTTTCACAGTCATGTCATGCAATTCCACAACAACTGCTGATAAAGATCCACAGAACATGATTTGTGTTATGGCATTCCTGTATTCCCTTTACATTCACTCATTGTAATGCATGATATATTTATTACAGCACCAACTTGTTGTATATCTACTGTGGCATAGTGGTACTTCATGCAGTGTAGTGTGTCCAAGGTCTGGGGTTCAAGATTGACAGAGGTGTTTTATTTTGCTGCTCAGCAGAACAAGGGCCCTGCCATGCAGAGTGACTAAGGCACTTTTAAGCAGTTGTAAGCGGGTTTGCACGGGTTTGCGTGACGCTTAGCAATACTTAGCTAAGTGCACACATGAGCACATTCACTCAAACCCGCTAAATACTGCTTAAAAGTGCTTACTCCTGCTAACCCCCGTGCTAATTTCTTTGAAAGAAAAGAAAATGGGGAGATAGGAAAGTGGTGAAAAAGGGTTCACAAAGAGGGAAAGACAGTAGGAAACCAGCTCGGGATGTAGGGTGTAGGGAAGGTTCATAGCTGCCCATTTCTTTGCCAGCGACAGCTGTGCATATGTTAGGAATTTGGAGTGACATTTGAAACCTTCCACTCCTGAGAGAGGGGAGAGGACAACAAAGTATGTTGTACTGCCAATTATAATTATCAGTTTACATGTCCAGCAGACATGTGTGCAAAATGGGCAGCTATGTATGGGGCATAATTTTTTTGTGGGAACAGATTGCCCTTTTTTTTTTCAGGTGAGAGTGGAATGTGAGGTAGAAGAAGTAGGTATATTTGGGGAGGTAGGCTGGGGAGGTAAACAGACAAGACAAACAAGATGCATACAGGGGCAGAAATGACACATGGGGTGGGTGAACACAAATGATGGGGACGGATGTTTGGAAATTGCAAGCCCATGAGCCCACAGATGGTAACAGTGGAACTGAGATCCCCACCCATGGGCAGTCACCACTGCACCTTCACAGCCCAGAGGGTGGCTGTGCTGGGGCTGCGTAGGAGGGACAGGCTCACCCATGAGTCATGCCACTCTTGCCTCGAGCTGGCATAGGGGATCAGCGACTGAACACTGGATCTCCCTACACACCACAGCCCGGACCCTTCGGAGGGTGACAGGTGGCCCTTCTCCACCCACGCTTGCATGGGGGGGACGAGCCCCATCCCCTGCAGTGCTTCCACCTGAAGGTGGCACAGGACCAATGGAGGAGGGGAGCCTGGGCTGGGCACCGGACCTGCTGGTGCCAGGTGCAATCGCCAGCTGAGGAGGGACAGGTGGGTCCGCTGGGACCGGCCCTCCCATACGTTCTGTGTTTAGGTGTGTTTAATTACAACATAGACAACAGCATTCCAAATTAGTTGTAACAGCATGCAGTAATATTCCCATTAACCCAACACACCAGGGTTCCAAAAGTTGAACAGCAAGCATAACACGTGCATATATTGTATGACAGTGACATTCCAACAGCATGCAGGGATGATTGGTGGCAACAAGCCACCAAGATTGTGGTGTCTGAACAGGGCACATGCATCAAAGTAAATGCAGATATTTATAGAATAGGACATATGTTCTAACAAATGTTTTGAGATTAGACATACCTATTGAGGTGTGCAATTGCATTGTTTATGCACATACAGTAGGGTGTAAAAAGATACCTCCATTAACATCTTATAAGTACTTATTGTTTACACTACATTCCTATTGACTGCAGGTGTATATCCCCTACATGTATTATTACACTAGGCAACGTGCATTAGGTTGTGTAATGGGCTTGGCTAGTTCATTATATACCTGACCTATATCTGACATACTAACTGTCCAAGATGCAGATGTTATTGCTACATAGTTCTATATTTTATTTATATTTATATATCTACATATCTGGATGTGTTCATGTGACATTTTCAGTTATATTTCTACAGAACCCTACATTTCATGTAGCACACTCACATTTCTGGTGAACACATTAAAAAGCTACTCGTGTGCCAGATTTACCTATGCATGCCAGCCATTAACCAGCTGTTGAGGACTGTATATATGCTTCACAGCTACTGGCACTTACTTCATCCACTTTATATGGGAATGCCCAGTTGTGGGTTGACAGCACTTAATACAACAGTACTATTTATATAATGCAAGGGTACAACAACATTTCAAAGTAAGTGACACAGACACACTCCAAGTATTATACATTTATTAATTACCTTCCACACTTTTCTATAGGCTCTCTCATTTATTTGATATTACAGTGCATACAGAAGACTTATTCAAGATGTATTATACCTTTATTAATAGGTTACAACTCTCTTTTTCAGGCTCGCTCACTTATTTTATATAACAGTACATGCATAGATATTATTTGGGACTTATTTTACCTTTATTAATGGGTTACTACACTCTTTTTGTGGCTCTCTGACTTATTTTATATAACAGTACATACAGAGAAATTATTCAGGGCATTTTATGGCTTTATTATTGGGCGACAACACTTTTTTTCAGGCTCTCTCACCTATTTTATATAACAATACATGCAGAATAATTACTAACCTGCATGGTGGTGCAGCCTTAGCAGCCTATCTGCATAGGCTTGCTGATTCGCAGCATGGACACCTGCAGCTGTGAAGTAAATGAAGGGATATTGAGACATACCTATCCATTATATAGACTAAATTAGCATCTCTTACATACTTCATTCCATGGCTACCTACTCAGTAGTGGGGCATCTTGCATGTCACAGGCCTCCTGTATCCATTGTTTCAGTAGGTCCTGCTTCCATCTCTTCGGGTCTGCATGGTGGTGACGGACCTGCTCACCAGTCTGAGGGACTCCTGTGGCACTGGTGAGATCATGAGCTAACTGGTTCCAAGCCTCTGCTTTGTACTCCGTCCCTTGGAACTGGCCCTGCAGGAGTCTTGACTCATGACGGTGGATAAGGAGCCTACCATGTATTTTGACTCCTTGATGCCCCAGCGTTGCACTCGAAAGTGAGTACCCTCTCCAGCACCAGCCATTCTGACAGCAGATGGGAGCTACAATCAGTTATGGCAAGTATTCCCACCCATGGAGCTTAAATATGCCGCATTTCCCACACTTATTTGTGACTGGCTGTTTTTGAAAATTCTCGGCTAACAGCAAACCTGCTTAGCAATGGTTAATCTTCCATTTATAAGTATATGTATGTTAACAGTGCATGTTTATGCTAAGTTGTCATGGCTTAGTGGTTCAGTACTTTGATTATGGTGCACAGTGTCCCGGGTTTGAACCTTGTCATTGCTTTTTATTTTACTACTGTCCAGAGAGGCTAGGGGGTGTGGCTGTGATTAGGCAACTTTGCTCTACGTTGCTCCACGTTGCCCTACTGTGCGCTGGTTAGCACAGTGCGCAGCTCCACGCAAACCTATTGCGCTAGGTAAAGCACTGCTAAGCTATGGGCAATTATAGTGCGCTAGGTAAAGCACTGCTTAACTATGGGCAATTATATTGTGCTAGGTAAAGCGCTGCTTAGATATGGGCAATTATATTGCGCTAGGTAAAACGCTGCTTAGCTATGGGTAATTATATGTCAATATCCTTAATGCTGCTCATCTTTATATATATATATATATATATATATATATATATATATATATATGTCAATATCCTTAATGCTGCTCATCTTCTTATATATATATATATATATATATATATATATATATATATATATATATATATATACATTTTGTTCACCAATACATAGGCCTAATACATAGGCCATTTCAATGTTTTTTACTAAAATTTCATTCATATATGTCAGGAATTATTTTATATACTAATTTAAAACATAAAATAGACAGAGGAGTGGTGAGACTAGAACCGGGAATGCCTCCTCTTTGTGCGAACGCTCTACCAGTACGCTATTGCTGTTTGGCTTGATTTGCATAAACATTTCTTATTATACTCTTTGATGTCGAAATTGCTAACTGCAGCTAAGCAATGGGCACACCTGCGCAAACACGCACAAATATGGGCAGCTGCATTGGGAATTAGAAAAAATATTAGCTTACATTTTACATTTACAAAAGGGTTTAGTATGTGGGGATATGTACTGTTTGCTATGTGCACATTTCAGCGGACTCGCTCATTGCATTTGTCTTTTTCACTTTATATGGGTGCAGGGGCGTGGATATTTGGACTGCTCAGCAGTCCGACACACCGCCTGCAGTCTTACACGCTCCGTGTAAGCCTTCCAGTTGAGTCAGTGCCCTCATGCATATGCATGACGCGCTGACGTCATAGTCTTAAACGGCAGTCTCCGAGTAAGACTTGGTTAGTCTTACTCGAAGGATTACTGAATCCCGGCCTCTATCTTAAAGGTTATTTATAACTAATATGTCATGCTTGCTTCACTAACTGAACATATCTCCAGTACTTTGTTAAACAGCAT
Source organism: Protopterus annectens (assembly GCF_019279795.1). NCBI lineage: Eukaryota > Metazoa > Chordata > Ceratodontiformes > Protopteridae > Protopterus > Protopterus annectens. The sequence continues at coordinate 246,784,110 of NC_056739.1, read as the reverse complement.
AAACAGAGCCTTTTAGGAGGCTCTATAGTTTTCATAAAATCAAAACATAGAATATTATAACCACACTGCAAGTGAGACATTGCACTTATGTAAATCCCAACATGTCACATTAGCTATATTTTATGAACTTTTTTTTTAAGGGTGTTTACTTTTAGGCATTAATAGAGAAAATAAATAAATAAATACATAAATAAAATAATATATACTTTATCCAAGATGTAGTTTAATTCTTGGAAGTTATTAAGAATAACAGCTAGGAATTTCTTAGGTACCTTGCAGCCTATGCTAAATGTAATGGATACATTTTAATTACTAAAGGTTATTAAGAATAACAGCTAGGCATTTCTTAAGTACCTTGCAGCTTATACTAAATGTGATGGATGAAGTTATGTTACTTCATATATCTATATTATTGATTTAAAATAGCAATAGAGATATTAATGAAAATAAAAATCATATTTTACCTCGTTTATCTTTGTAGCAATCTGTGATATCAGAATGTTAGTTGACTATTCAAAAGATTTAAGATAGAGGAGTCAAAAAAGGCAAAAAGCACATTTTGTTCATTTGTCTTTGAGTTTCTTTTTGTCTTTCACAGTCCAATCAGACTTTGTTGCTGCTTGTCTCTTAATGTTGAAGTAGTATCCATTTGATCTTCTGTAGTTAGCAGATTATTCTTCTTTATAAAAGCGTTTGCTTCTTCTAAAGTTTCAAAGGTTCTTTTCCCCTCAGGAAGGCAAAGTCTAATTTTGGCAGGGTATGTTAATTGTGCCTTAATACCAGCTTGCTTGAGAGATTTGATGAGAGGAATGAAAGTTTTTCTTTTTGTAAAAACAGTAGTAGAGTAGTCGTTGTTAAATCTGACTATCTGATCATTTATTTTAATAGGAGAGAGAGAGCCCAAGCTGATTTTAAGATCAGATCTTTGTCCTGGCTAGACATTAGTTTTGTTATTATTGATCTAGGATATGTCTTCTTATTGTTTGATGGGATTGTAGTTAGTGATCTATGGGCTCTTTCAAAGCCAAAAGAAAGAGCCTCTGGTAAATTTAGTGTTTTAGGGATCCATGTTGTCAAACAAAATAATCATATTGTCTCCTTCCATTCCTTCTGGTGTACCATATATCCTGATGTTATTTCTTCTGGTTCAGTTCTCTAAATCATCTGCTTTATTGATGAGTTTGTTGTTTTATAATAGGAGAGTTTCCATATTTTTCTCTGCATCTATCAGTCTGCTGTCATTATCCGAGACAGATTCTTCTATTGCTGAAATTTGTATTCTCTGTTGTTTTAGAATGCCACTCAGTATTCCAATTTGTTTAGTGGAAATGTCTTTTATTTTATCCACTTTTGTATCTAGTTTGTCCATTTTTGTTATTAGGTCTTGGATATTTGTCAGAATGGAGTGTATCTCTTTCTTCATAGAGCTGTCTTGCTGTGTAGAATTTAAAAGACTCATCTTTTCTTTAAGTGCAGTTTTCCCTTCCTTCTTTCTTCTTGTTAGTTTGACAGGAAAATCTGGAGATTCTTAGATGAAAACTACACCAAAAGAAAGCGTTTGAGTTCTACTTTATAGAACTATTAATTTGAAATTATTTGTGGTGATTTTTAGTAATAAATCCTGTCAGGACAGTTGAAAAGCTGCAGAGCAGAGATTTTATGCTGCTATCAGGCTTCCATCCAAGCCACGCCCCCTACCAGTTTATTTCTTTTTTTTTTTTTCTTTTTTCAAAACAGGTTTATTGTTTTAACATATAAGAGAAATATCATAACAATTTTATACAAGTAATTAAAAATAGGTATTATTATAATATTCAACAAAACAACTAAAGTATTTACAAAGACATCCACTACAATTAGATCAATTAATTAAACTAAAATACCGTGCTATTGAAATTAGAATTTTTTTAACAAATTTTGTAAATTATCCCATACAATATAATATGATGTTTTTCTAGTTGTTCTCATTCTAATTGTGCTTATTTCCATATGGCACATTATATTCATAACATTTTTAAATTCATTGAACGAAGGAGGTGTATCTGAAATCAATTTCTAGTTATTATTTTCCTGGCCACTGCTAGGATAGACCATAACAAGGGAAGCTTAATCTTTTAACACATTGAGGTACAGGTGTGTTGAATAATATAAGAGACTTAGAAATAATGAAATTATCTGTAAAAGAGGCTGCAAAAATTCATTAATTGACTTCCAGTATTCTTTCAACTTCATACAGTCATAAAACATATGAGCCCAGTCAGCATTAATTTCTACATTACATCTCTTACATAGATTATCTTTATTATTTATTTTATTCATCATCAAAGGTGTATAAAAGATCTATGTAAAAATTTCCATGTATAAAGTCTCCAGACAATGGAAGATGTAGTTCTATAAGCAGATTCAATATATATTGTTTATCTTGTTGAGTTGGTGGGTCCCCATTAATAGAGGTGAAATAATTCCAGTATGAATCTACACTGTAAAAAGTTTCTTGTCTGATAATTTTATGTATATGAAAGTTTACCTTTATCAGAAACTTTATGCTGTAAATTTAATATCAAGTAATCAATCAGTTTTGGAATAGATTCTTTAACTGTTATAGACATTAGATCTATTCTATCAATGAGATGTTGTCTAAAGATCTGAACCTCTAACCAGCAAGTTTCTCTTAGATCAAATTCTTGTTTTAAGAAATCTAGATTTTTAACTTTATTATCAGATATCAGCTGATACCAGTACTTTAGATCATTATATATAGCTAAATGAGCTCCTTCAGAAGTAGATGACATAAGCATACCCTGAGTATACATTATAGGGAATACAATAAAATTCCATTCCCTATACTTAGGGTGAATGAATATAAAGTTACGATAACTAATAATAATATTTAATGGGTAACAAACCATATGTTTAGGTGTAATAGGTGAAGTACAACATTCCTTTAGCAACCACAACATGGAGTTATTTACAATCATATTTTTATGTGTTAAGGAGATTTTCATGAAGTGCATACTAATTAGCTCCCAATAATCTTTCCATTTTGCGATATATGACTGATCTATTAATAAAGTAATAACTTTTATAATAGAAGAGATAATATATAAATTAAAGTCTGGAAAAGAAATACCCCCTTGAGACCAGCTATTAGTATGTTTCTTTAATGCAATCCTAGGTCTATTAGGTGCCCATAAGAAATTTAACATTAGCGTATTCAGTTTCTTGATAATTATTTTGTAGGTGAAAGTATTATTGATTGTATTAAGTATAAAATCTTGGGGAATATTATCATTTTAATAATTGTAAGTCTCTCCTCCATAGTAAAAACATATTATTCCAGGTATTAAAAGATTTTGTATATTAAGAAAACAGGTATTATAGTTATTATATATAATAGATTTAATATCTTTAGATAGTATTATACCTAAATAAGTTATCTGACCTGAATTGGGTACATATTTAGTAAAATCACTAATGAGAATATTTTTTCCTGTATATATAGGTAGTATTTTAGTTTTTTCTTCACTGAATATTAAACCAGAAATACTTTTAAAATTCATCATTTTATCAAATAAAGACTGCATAGAAGAATTAGATCCTGCTGATGTAATTAGAACATCATCTGCAAAAGTTGAATTTTTGATGTTGTATTTTCGTCTATTTCAAAACCCTCTATGTCAGTACTGTTTCTAATCAAATTAGCCCAAGGCTCCATTACTAAAGTGAATAATAGTGGAGAAAGTGGACATCCTTGCTTTGTACCTTTAAGAATGGGTATTTTTTGTGAAACATATGTTCCTACCTTAATATAAGCCAACGTTCCTTTGTATAAATGCTCAATTAAATTTACAAATGCATCAGAGAAGTTTGTGCATTTCAGTAAGGTAAACAGATAGTCCCAACTCACTGAATCAAATGCTGAACCTATATCAAAACTAATAAGTGTTAAATCTTTCTTTTTCCTATTTGCAAAATCAATTAATGTTAAAGTTCTTCTTATATTATCAAAAGTATTTCTATTTACAATGAAGCCCATCTGATCTATATCTATAATGCCGGGGATGATTGTCTTCAATCTATCAGCAAAAATACTCATAAACATTTTATAATCAACATTAAGTAATGAGATGGGTCGATATGAAGAACATCTAGTTGGATCTTTGTTAGGTTTTAAAATTGGTGAAATAAATGTATATTGCCAAGATGGGGGGGTTATTAACTCAGTTTGGGCCAAAATAAAACCTTATGTATTAATGAATATGTAGTTTTAGAAAGTTTTATATATCTCTGGTATAATACCATCATTTGCTTTGTTTGATTTAAGCTTATTTATTTGTGTAATAACTTCTGTATATGAAATACTCTTGTCCAATAGTTTAATCTGTTGTTTATTAAGCTTTTTATTCATGTTTGTGGTTATAAACTCCTTTATTTTATCTTTAGGTTCCATGTTAATGTTGTTATGGTTAATCTTGTGAAAGTGATTTCTAAATTCATCCAGTATTTCTGGTATACTAGAAACATTCTTCTTTTTCCTTAGAGAAAAGATTTCTTTGATATGGTTTTGTTTATTCAATCTTTTGTTTTATTTTTAAGTCTATGTAAGTATTTGGGGCTTATTGAATAAGACAAAACTTGTATTCTCTAAAGTTATTTTAACTTTATGAGTTAAAATTTCTTTGTATTTCTCATTTAGTTTGTTTATTTCTTCAATAACTTTCTTGTCCATAATATTTTCTTTATTATTATGTTTATAAGAGTCTAATTTACTTTGAATATCTAACAATTCCTTATCCCAAGATTTCCTTTTATTATTATACCATCTGATACTTTGTCCATATAGATATGATTTTAAGGCATCCCAAACATAGACAATGGAGACTTCAGGAGTATTATTTATGTCTAGAAAATGTTGTACTTCTGAAAGTATATATTCTTTATAGTCTTTTAGCTGAGTTAAGTATGCTGGTATCCTTTTGATCTAAACATTATGAGTATTTTTTATCATGAATTCAAAAACAATTGAGTTATGATCAGATATAGGACATGAAATGATTTTGGAATTAATTAAATCTGTTACCATCTGGTTAGAAATAAAGACCCTATCTATTTTTGAATAAGTTTTGTATCTGTTAGAAAAAAAGGTGTATGGTAATGATTTTGAATCTATCTGATTATTAATATCATCCAAATGATAAGAATTAGCAAAATCATTTAAATGTTTTGCATTAGATGTAATTCTTCTTTTCCTTATAGTGGTAGTATCACTTTCATGTAGTATACAATTAAAATCACCAGCTAAATAATATCCCCTATAGAGAATGATATGATCTTATCAATATGATGTTTCACTGTATTAATACCAATTCCAGGTATCCAATATACATTAATTAAAGTGTAAGTCTTCCCATTAATTTGTATTGTAACCATACAAAACATTCCTTTGTCATCCTGAAAAGACTTAATGGTTTTAGGAATGGGCATACTTTTATTCCATAAAATAGCCACTCCTCTTTTTCTGAGTGTGCTCTGAACTAACCAATACTGTATACTTATTAGTGGCTAGTTTATCAATATCTTTTTCAAGAGATGGGTTTCTTGCAGGAAGACTAGATTGGCCTTGTGTAAATTAATGTATCTTATTAGGCTTGCACTTTTACACGGATTATTCAATCCATTAATGTTTAAAGAAATTCCTTTTAAAGATGTCATTTGGCATTTTTAAAACTCAAGAATCTTATGATCAAAATAACAAATAACAAGATAAATAATGTTACATCTCCTCTTTTAGGTGTACCTTTAAATATAGCTGTATTTATTAAATCTCTTATGTCATTTTGTATAGGATTCAATTTTGTTTGTAGTGACAATGAGTATACAAAATATATTGTGGATGTCAAAACTATATACATATAACAATGAACAAGTGAAAATAATGTAAGGATTAAACCTTGCATCCAGCCTGGAGTTGAAAACTCCAACTTAGAGTAGTATTTACTACTCAAGTTAACCCCCTACCCTAAGCAGCAGTACCTCAGCTACCACCTTATCAATTTAATACTAGTTATATTTAACTGAGGTTAACAGTTTTCAATTCAATTATCTGTCAAGACAAAACTACACATTTGGTAAAACAGCATCATATAAACTAAAATAAACTTTTTTTTTTTTAAAAACTGTTCATACTACTATATAGATCTATGTAATATATAACACTTGTATTCAAATAGCATTCAAATAATCTTGATGTTAGAAATCAAGAGGAGAGAAAATTAGGTTCTAACATTCATTTAAATCAAAAACTTTGGCTAATATGATTCAGACATTACATATATTAAGATGCATCTATTTTCTGTCATGTGAATACTATTAACAGCTTCCAAAAAAAAAAATCTTGAATTGTTTGTATATGAGCATTTACTTAAACTCATTATTGTCAATAGAGTAAAATATTGTATTCATAAAAATTATTATAAATCATATTGCATAGTTATGCAAATTCTCAGAAACACTTGCATTATTAAAAAAAAAAAGCCATCACACATACACACAGACACACACACACATACATACACACACACATACACATACACACACACACACACACACACACACACACACACACACATATATATATCTATATATATATATATCTATATATATATATATATATATATATATATATATATATATATATATATATATAATCTCACTGAGTTATGTCCTTGTTGAGCACTATCCTACTTGCTGTCCCTAGAATAAATCTGTCTGCTTTATAGAAAATAATGCACAGCAAACACATTTTAGTAACCAGATTTTACAATCATGCTAACCTACTGCTTTAAAATATATCACATGACATTTCTTCCAGAATAGAATTATAAAATTGTTTATGCTTGTCAATCAGATGAATTAAATGAATTATAATAAAATATATGTTTGGAACAGAAGTTTTTAACACAGATTATTATGCTGCTGTTAAGTAGATTTTCAAAAACATTTAAATAAATGTTTCATTTTCTATGCCTTCTAAAATAAGACATTTACTTACTACAAGAAACTACATCATTTAGACTCATTATAACTGGCATATTTTATGAATAGAGTATTTTTCCTGAATCTGTGGTGTGTCAGTGTGATAACTATGTCAAAGGTTATACTAACTGCTTTCAGTTTCTCTGTGAGAATTCTGTGAGTTGAAGCTTTTGAAGTAGTTCATGGACACTGTGCATGAGACAGCCCACATCTCAGATTGTCTCTCTTAACATTTGGCGGGAAACTTATTAAAAACTAGTGACAAACATTCATTTAGTAGTGTAAATGCATGTAAACATGACAAAACCTTCACAATGTATTCCACAGACCATTACAGCCTCTTACTTCTTTTCAGAAAGAAACAAATTGAATCACAGCTTGCCATTAAATCTTCAGATATTTTGACTGGTTATGAAACAAAACATTATAACTGACATATTTTATGAATAGAGTATTTTCCTGAATCTGTGGTGTGTCAGTGTGATAACTATGTCAAAGGTTATATTAACTGCTTTCAGTTTCTCTGTGAGAATTCTGTGAGCTGAAGCTTCTGAAGTAACTCATGAACACTGTGCATGAGACAGCCCACATCTCAGATTGTCTCTCTTAACATTTTGGCAGGAAACTTATTAAAAACTAGTGACAAACATTCATTCAGCAGTGTAAATGCATCTAAACATGACAAAACCTTCACAATGTATTCCACAGATCATTACAGCCTCTATGTAAGTGAAAGTAAGCCCAAAATTACCAACAAGCAATAAAACTCAACATTCTTCTCCCAACTCAATTTTCATACAAATCCTATTATTTACTGTGCCTACACAATCAAAAGCATTTCTATATATTAATAAAGAAAAGAAAAAGAGAGTAGAAAATAAAAGGGAGTGAGGCAGAAATAAAAAAATGTAAGAGAAAGCTGTAAGAAGTATATACAATGGAATGTTACTTACTGTTTATATTAATAGAGTTAAAAATAAAACATATTATTTACTCTTATTTAGTTCTGATTATTATTAGTTAAAGCATAACAGATTATTTACAAACAGGCATACGCAGTATAATGAAGAAAGTATAATTAGAAATAGCATTTGAAGAACTTATAAAAACTTTTACAAGGAATAAATATGTTATTATTCTATTAATGATATTTTCATTACTGTTCTCTCCTGCCCTCCCCACCCTTTACCCACTACATAATCTAAATAGAATGTCATTGTTTAAACAAAGAAAATAATAAAAGGAGAAGGAAAAAAAGGTAAAGATAAAAAAATGTATCAAATTACTAACCTTACTTCTTTTCAGAAAGAGAAACAAATTGAATCACAGCTTGCCATTAAATCTTCAGGTATTTTGACTGGTTATGAAACAAAACATTTCTTTGCACATAGAGAATAACTTTGATTAAATCTTTTCCAAAATATTTGTGGCTTTCTGGAAATGCAGGAACTATATTCAAAAGATTAATAATGAACTAAAATGATGAGAGAGAAAAAAACATATAACAAATCATTTGTTTTTTAGTCTCTTCTTCTTCTCTGAAGTCTTCCACAAAGCTTCAGTTGCCAATCTCTTTAATGAAGAACTAGCCCATTCCATTTCTTCTATTTTATCCAAAATCCTTTTTTCTTTGACAAACAGTAAAGCAGAGTTTAAATCATCGAAAACCTTAGGACCATCAGGAAGGAAGATTTTAAGCTTGGCAGGAAACAGAAGGTATGTTTTAAACTGTGCTTTTTTAAGCTCCCTTATTAGGGGCAGAAAAACTTTTATTTTAGCTATTACCATGGAAGAATAGTCATTGTCAAAACGCACAGTTGTCTCATTAATCTTAACAGGAGCTTTAGCCCAAGCAGATTTAAGAACCATCTCTTTATCAAAAGATGATAGAAATCTAACTATAACTGATCTAGGATATTTTTTGTTAGAGTTAGTATTAGCTATGGATCTATGTGCTCTTTCGATACCAAAAGAGAATGCTTCTGGTAAGTCTAAAGTTTTAGGGAGCCAAGTTGTTAAAAAGAAGTAATATTGTTACCTTCAATATTTTCTGGCAGTCCAAAAATCCTAATGTTATTGCGCCTAGATCTATTTTCCAGGTCATCCAGCTTTGTTTGTAAATGTGTATTTTGTTTCAGCAGAAACTCAATGTTGATTTCCTCTTCTTGGATTCTATTTTCCATGTCATTCACAGCTTCTTCTATGCCTGTCATCTGGTTCTTCTGTTGTTGCAGGTCTGTATGTAACAGGTCTATTTGTTTTGTAGTTTTTTCTATGAAGGTGTCTATTTTAGTATCAATTTTATCCATTTTATCAGTAAGTTGCTGGATTATAATTATCAGAGACTGAAGTTCTTTCTTGATGCTGGAGTCTTGAGAATTTGTCTTACTGGAACTCATTTCAGACTGATAAACTGACAGGAAAATTTCCACAGTGATTTCTGACAGGAATATTGTTAAGATTTCCTTTCTTTTTTAGCTATAGTTCAAGAACTATATAAAACAAACGTATTTAGAAAGAAAATTACTTCAAAAATTAATTTTTTAAGTAATTAATTCCTGTCAGTGTAATGAAATTGGTGGAGCTGAAGAAATCTGCTGCTATCCTGTGTTCATCCTTGGCCACGCCCCCTACCAGTTTATTTCTTGATGACTACATTAAAGCATGTCATGTCAAGATGGATGTAGTACTTGAACTTGTGAGAGTCCAACTCACTATTCAGATTCAGTAAGTAGCTACCCAACTGATAATGCTTAGGGTGTAGTTTAGACTTGGAAAAGAGCTGCTGACAAGATTTCTTCAGTTAAGAAGCTCTGACTGGTCAGACGTGCTGTAAGCCTAAGCTTGTAATTGGTTTTAGCAAGTGGATATTGTAATGAGCTGAGAGCTTCTGTAATCCAGACCTCTGATTGGTGTGGCAATCTTGAGATGCGAATGATGACTGGCTACTTTTTCTTTTCATAGGTTTCAGCAGTGTTATGAAAAAATATTTTGGAAATGATGTGAAAGAAAAAAATAATCTAATGAAGTTTGTTTTGGAAACTGCTTTGAGATTAATTGTATTTTGGGGGAAATAGTCTTTTTACATACTTTGATTATCAAGGAGAGGCATATGAAATCTAACATACTAGGTATGAGTGCTTCATTCACTGTTTTTTGAAATTTGTCATGTCATCTACTTTAGCATACTGAAGTAAATAATAATAATAAGTTGAAGGCAAGATGTGACAGTAGGTGCTCAGTTATTTTGGGGGAATTTACTACCTCTGCCAATGTTCTGGTCCTAGATTTAATTTATTTATTAGCATTTGTTTACTGGGAAAGTCCAACTGAGAAGTGCCCCTTTTCATCAGAGGCCCAGGGTGAGAAGCACCATTATACAAACACCAATGGACATAATTTGCATTGTTTCATCATTTGTGAGTGACATTTCCGTTATTCAGACTTACCAATTCACAAGCACCAGTGGAGGAAATATTTATTTCCTCCACTGGTGCTTGTGAATTGGTGAGTGTGTGTTTTGTACTTGCCTCCATTTCACTGTGGTTTTTGTTTCGTTATTCAGACTTCCTTGACATCAGGTATATAATTTACATACAGGTTCAATTAAAACTAACAGTTACATGGGTTGAATAAAATATTTTTATTTTTAATACGGGGTGATATATGTAGTGCAGTCTCATCAGTATGCACAGATTGTAAAGTTCTATGTAAGAATATGTGTTACTATAAAGACTTCTGCAAAATCTAGGACATAAGAAGATACAATAAAGGGTTAGAGCAGCCCAAAGAAAGGACAGGGAGGGGGCACAAGTAAGATAAAGGAGATGAGATGATAGAGGAGGATATAGCTGTGATAAGAGTTTGTCAAGTTTTGTGCAACAGAGATGTATGGCAATGGATTCATATATATTAGTACCAGTTTAAACAGGGGTGGTGCAGATGCAGAGCCATTTATCTAGCAGGTATAGATTCATTTGACAATTAAAGTATTTCAGGCTGCAGACAAAGCAAGTGCAGTGGGATGGTATTAGCAGCTTATTATAGATCTTTTTCTAACCTGCATCATACAGCATAGGTTTGGTTTCTAGCATGTTAGGTAAGAGGCCAGTGTATGCAAACTAGTCACTTATTTGGTTGTAGCTGTTCCATGACTTAAAGAGACAATCATGTATTGTGCTACACTGATCAAGGTACAAGCAGCCATATAACAAATTAGTAAGGAAGCAGCACAGTGTGAACCAGTGTGGTTAATAAATATGCTGAAAAGAAAATGGCAAAACACTGACCCTTGTCTCAATCTCACAGAAACTGAAGATGAAGAATAGTAAAGCAGATTCAGTTACTTAACTAACAGTAAATGTACGGAAAACCATTCTGCCAGCAAAACATGTTTATGTAGGGATTACAACTGCAAACTGTATAATAATAGGGAATGTTCAGTTTTGACGAATGATTTGTAACGATTCAGTAAACACCCAAACACCCACCGCTCAGTCTGATTTAAGTCTGTATACATGTGTTCAGAGACAACAGATATGTAATCAGGGATCTACTTCAGTAGATCAACTTACATAAAGACTGCAGACCATATGCCAAGACAGAAACACCAGAACTGCAGAATACCGAATACTGACATGTTCGAATGTCAGTAGCATGAAAACGTAGTGCATTCATTCCTCTGAAGTAGAAACATACCACAAACATGGAGATCACTATACATTGATGATCGGGAAAATTGTCCTTGTCCTAACTGTAGTGCAATCTTGGAGTTGGTATATATAAGTTACATGGGGTGTGAGGGTGCGGGGAACTTGCCCCCCTGCAAAGTGTTTTTGTAGCTGAGAGGAATGAATGCACTATGTTTTCACATTACTGACATCCGAACATGTCAGTATTCGGTATTCGGCAGTTCTGGTATTTCCGTCTCAGCATTATGGTCTTCAGTCTTTAGGTAAGTCGATCTACTGAAGTAGATCCGTAATTAGGACTAAAAAAACTGGGTTGTGTTACTGATAATCAGCGCATCACATGGCCATTGAGAAATTTGGCTTTTCTCCACTATAGTGTGATCATAGAATTGGTATACATAATCAACAGGGGGTTGGAGGCACAAGAGAGCTTACACCCCAGAAAAAAATGTCTAATTTACCCAGTGTTTGAGCATTTGTGCTTGATTGCTTCAAGTTCAATATTTTATATTTATATAAGGAATGGCTAGATAGATAGATAGATAGATAGATAGATAGATAGATAGATAGATAGATAGATAGATAGAGATAGGGATATAGATATATGGACAAGACATTCATGGTAATAAAATTTAACATCCCATTGCATCATTGCAACAGAGAATTGTACATGCAGTGGGCTTGAACTTTGATACTTCTGATTTATGTCTTTCTTTGTGAAGTAGCTTAAGTGTATCTTTCCACTACTGAGATACATATCTTAAACATATAATTAATTTTATGATTACAATAGGTGGTCTAGCTGAAGCACTTGCTGTAATGTTGAGAAATTTGAGATATAGACTGGCATTCATAGTCAATTATGCAAATGGGTTAAAGATCTCAGGGGTGTGTATGAACATACACAGCCAAGTTACGATTTACAGAGGCCATTTATAGCAATGAGAGGTGACCTAGAATGTACTTATGCAAATGGGCAGTAGATGAGATGGAAATGAGGAGTGATGTAAATCTTCATATGCTAATGAAGTCTGTTTTACACATTTTGCAATTCATAGTCTGCACTGGTTGCAAATGCACTATATAACAAGAGGTATCACCAAATCTATCAGAGTTGGAAAGGCAGGGCTTGGCACCAAAAAATATAGCGCTTTCATTCTCTCAAATAAAGAGAAGGAAAGAGCTAAAATTTTTGATTGCCGAGTCCTGCCTTTCTAATTTGGTTTATTGGGTTTATCTTTGGGATTACCTTCTTTTTCAACTCTGAGTTGCAATGGGCAAAAATGCTTATGGTGAGCTTTGCTATTTCTATGTGAGAGTTACTTGTCTTGGCCGGACCAAAACTACTTGTGCCCAGTGGTGCTCACCCACCAAGAAGGCAAAAATATAAGCAAAGGATTACTCATTATAACTTTAATAATCAAGAAATCCTTGCTGGGTTTAAAGTGAATAGGGACATTATAGGCATCTTAGTGGGCATGTTTGACCGCCATAGGGCAGTGGAAGAATGCGTGGACTTCCTAGTCTTGTGGACACCAAAGTATGTTTATCCCTCACTATATTTGCTATGGCAATCTTCCAGATAAAGATTGGTCACATTGGGGATCTCAGAGGCTTCTGCCTTGAGGCTACAGAAACAGTTCTTGGATGCACTCTTGGCATGTGTCAATCAGCACATCTATTTATTTTTTTCACCCCAGCACCAAGCCACTGGTATATGTGCATTTTATTTATTTATTTATTTATTCATTTATTTATTGTCATTTGTTAACCGGGTTGGTCCGGCTGAGCCAAAGGCAGTGGAGACCTGAGGAGAAAAGCTCCAGTTACAATTACAATCATTCAAGACAAACATTTATATCACAGATGGCATATAACAAGAGAAGTATACAACAAAGTGAAATAATTTAACAGTTATGTGCAGGTTTCAGTGTGTAGCTATACAGTAGCAACAAGTTAGTCTGGATGTAGAGTTTTATTTACAGGAAGTGGGGTCTTGGTGTGTTGTAGTATTAGCACTATGGAGAGGAGCAGGAAATGAGGAAAGAGAAAGATATGAACGAGAGAGTAACTTTAGGAGGAAACAGAGGACAGAGAGAGCTGTGAGAGAAGAGAGTAGTTGGAGCTTGACAGGGACAGAACCAGTTGTTTAGGAGATAGTGTTTAAGTTCAAGTTTGAACTGGGACTTATGAGGGATGTTTCTTATATTATGTGGGAGGGAGTTCCAGGAGTGCGCTACTGAGTATTTGTATAGTGACTTCCCTATATTTTTCCTGGGTATGTAGATGTCCAAAACATGTTTGTCAGCTTTATGAAGGTGACTTTGGGGTTTGTATAGTGCTACAATATTAGAGATAGAAGGGCAGGAAGTAGAGTTATAAACAACAGAGTGTGTTACATGTAGTTGAGGAAGAAACATTTGTTTGGGGAATTCAGGTCATTGCAGAGACTTCAGGGCAAGGCAGTAGTGGGATTTACAGGGGAGATTGGAGGCAAGCTTAGCTATTTTGTTATAGGTTTGCTCTAGTTTGCTGAGAAGAGTTGACTGGAGGTTAGTAAGGACAGGAGCAGCATACAGAAGACAGGGTAAAAGGAAAGATGTGGCTAGGAAGGGTTTGCAGGAGGGAGAAAGAAGGATTTATGTTGTGTTAGTGTATTAGAAAGAAAAAGTAGAAGTTTGTTTTTTTTTAGAATTTAATATTAGTTGATTATTAGCGAACCAGGTTTCAATGAAAGAGGAAGTGTTTTGGGTAAGAGAAAGGAGCTCAGGGATACTGTGGGCAGTGGTAACAAGGGTGGAATCGTCAGCATATTGTAAGAGTGGTGAAAGATTAGTAGCAGAGATTAAGTTATTAGTGAAGATATTGAACAGGAGGGAACCCAAAATAGAGCCTTGGGGATCACCAGTGTAGACAGGCAGAAATAGGTAGGTGACAGTTTGGCAGCATATAGACTGTAATCTATTAGATAAATACCTAGTGGACTAGGCTATAAAAGGGGTAGAGAGGTGAAGGTCAGAGAGTTTAGTTAAGAGTTTAGAGTGGGAGACCATATCAAAAGCCTTAGAGAGGTCAAGGAATAGACAAGAAAGAAGTAGGTTGTTATCACTGGCTTCTGCTACAGTTTGGATGAATGAGAGTAGAGCAGTTGATGTGCTGTGATGGGGTCTGAAACCGCGCTGGGTGGGAGTTAAGAGATTATTGCCAAGCAAGTGTTTGAGTAGCTAAGAATGAACTCATTTTTCTAGTATTTTGGAAAGTGGGGATAGTATAGCAATGGGAAGATAGTTTGAGGCTTCAGTGGAGTTACCACCTTTATGGAGAGGATATGTGTAAAAGGATTTCCGTAATTCAGGGACAACAGACTCAGTAATGGAATGATTAATGAGGATAAAAACTGAGTAGGCTATAGAACTGGCAGCAATTTTAAGAAAGTGTGGGGGGGGGGTAAAGTGTCTACAGAGGGAAAGCAGGGTTTGAGTTTATTTAGTTGGGATTTGATAAAGGCAGTGGGAACAGGTTGTAAGGAAAAGGTAGTGGAAGAAGGGCTGTATGGTGAAGGCAGAGAAGAGTCGTTAGGAGTATGTTGAGTTAGGTTTTGGATTGTTTCTATGAAGTAATTGTTTAATAGGGCAGCAGTTTCAGTTGAAGTATTGTGGAAGAGAGGGTTGGGGTGAGAGGGGTACTAGGGTAGAGGATTGTGTTAATGGTGGATCGGAATTTATTGGGGTTGGTATATGATTTTTTTATCATTAACTATTTTTTTACACTTGTTTTTGAGTTCTTTGTAATGTTGGAGTAGGAGAGGGGTTTTATTTTGACCCAGGTTTTCCAGGCAGTGTCCTTCTGGTGCATAACAGAGCATGTTTGCTTGGTGAGACAGGGGGCACAGTTTGATTTTACTCTGATTTTTTTAGATGGGGCCATGGTGTTTAACATGTCCAGAAATATTTTGTTGAATGCAGTTACAGCATCATTTAGGGGGAGGTTATAAAGGAAGGTCCAGTTGATGTTGGACAGTGTGGAATTAAACTTGTCTGGGTCAAAGTGGGTAAGATTCCAACATACTCTGTAGAGGTGTTATTTGGGTGATTTGTGAGAGTACCTATGGACATAGGCAAGGGAGTGGTCACTGAGGAGTTGGGAATTGTGCCAGGGTTATGATAAATACAAGGGTCAGAAGTTAGGATCCAATCTATTACAGATCAAGAGGCAAAGGCTTTGTTGCCCCTGCTAGGGGAGGATATGAGTTGATGGAACCCATATAGAGTGAGGCCATGAGTAGAGGAGGAGGAGGAGAATAAAGCTCAATCAATGTTTATGTCTCCATGTATAATGGTTTCACAGGCAACACTGTGGGAGAGCCAGGAAAGAAAGCTTTCAAGAATAGGAATGTTGTCACTGGGGGATATAGATGGGGACAATGGCAAATTTTTTATAGGGGTTAAGATGGCAGTTTACAATGAGGATTTCTGCAGGAGCAAAGCTGGGTAAGGGAGTTGAGAGAGGAGAGATAGTAAGTTGGTTGGAGTATGGTATGGCAACTTTTATGGGATGGCAAATTTTACTGAAGTACTCAGTGTGATAGATTGCACCCATGTCACAATTAGGGCTCCTCCTGGTCCACATGGGGAGTGGTACCACAATAAGAAAGGTTAACATTCCATCAGTAACAAGGTAGTGTATGAAACATGGGGTGAATCATCAACATGTATGCCCAGCATCCTGGCAGTGCACATAATTCCCATATCTGGCACACTAGCTCATTGTACTGCCTCTTTGTGCATGGTAGGATGGCCAGTGGTCATCTTGCTGGCAAACTGAATTTTTTTTTTTATTAAGTAATTATTCATGTTAAACTTTATTTCTGTATATTAATGTTTATTTTCCTGTTTTGTCTCCCCCCATTTCTCTCTCTATCTCTCTCTCTGTCTTTTTTTTAAGTTGATGCTGGATATCCATTGCAGCTATGGCTCGTAATTTCAGTGAGAAATCCTTCTGGAGCTGCAAAGGACACATAATACATCCCTGTCCCAAACCCGTAAGGTCATTGAGAGGGTGTTTGGTCTCCTGAAGAGCCATTTCAATGCTTGGATGAGTCTGAGGGTGCCCTTTACTTTGACCCAGCTACTGCAAGCAGGATGTCTACTACATGTTGCATTCTGCATAATACAATCATACACTGGTGTGGTGGTGAAGTGAGCTATGCAGCTTCCAGTTCTGATCTTACTTTGACTTACGATGACCATCTGGTATCAGTAGTCAGGGACCCCATGTGGCAGGCTCATGCATGGCATCTGGCTGCACAGGTTAAGAGGCACTCTTTAGTCCTGAAATGTGGACCCAGACTATTTTCATTTATTTATTTATTTATTTTTTAGTAAAAAGCACTCAGAGTATAATTGATGCATGCAGTGATATTTGTGGGCTGTGTTATGAGGTGCATAGTCTGCTGTCACTGTTCATCAGACATTCTCTGTCATCTTAAAATAGTTTTGTATTACTACTTGTTTGCCTGATTTCTCACTGATTCCTGTTCAGTGATACTTGAAAGTCATCAAATCAATAAATAAATCAATGGTTGTATCTGCTGTACAGAATAACTTTTGCTTTAATTATTTATTCACTATGCAATAGAAAGCAATACTGGCAACAATGAAATATTAAGTTATATGTGTCATTTCTGTTTACTGAATTGTGTTTGAATGACACTGAAAAGCAATCTGATGTGCAGGAAAATTAAATTATGACTTCAGAAACTGTCATCATTTGTGTAGTGATGAGGGTGTAGTGGCAGCAGTTAACTTTACATGACAAGATGTTTATTTTAATGTCTAATTTCTTTATGATGTATTGGACCTGAAAATGTTTTCTCATTACAATGGTGATTTCTTATGTGACTGCAACCAGAAGGAACGTAATCCATGTATTGTTTTTTTGTCCAGTGCTCATTTCTGTACCTAATAAATGTACACAGAGTTCCCTCCTTCCCACAATCCATTTCCAATTAAACAGGAAGTTCTGTAAATTATTCAAATTCAGAGTATGGTGTAACTAACAGCTGTAAAGGGAATAACTGTATATATTTGCAACCCCCAACTCCCACCAAAGCCTCATTCCAACTAAACAAAAATATTTGTCAATGAATGTAATTCACAATAGTTCCAGATCATATGAGTTATACACATCTCCTATTGATAGGTCTGGTGATGGTACAACTGATTTGGAGGCAGGCTACCAATAAAAATGTAAGGTGACTTACACTGGTGGTGTGATCTACTGGAAGAAAGTGATCCTGCTGTCAGTGAACTGATACTGTTGCTTGACCATGATTATGACTGGGAACATGAGGTTCTTCTAGGTGTAGATGACTGTTGACATGACTTGTGGGAAATGTGTTGTGATTGTTCAGTGGGAGTGTTGACACTACTGTCTTAAGAACTAGTGGTAGTGTTATGTGATCTCCCCACACGTGTCCAGACAGTATCCTGTCCATTGCTTATGTTCCACCACACTATGTGTAAGTGACACCCTGGCATTATCCCTGATCTCTGCCAATTCAAAGTAGTGTTGCTAATCATCACACATACCCTGTAGGACTTTGACCATTTCTAGCTGATTCTCTGTTGCAGTGCTCTGAGCTCTAACAATGTTGCACCACATTTCTTGTTGTGCAGCCAGTGCTCTACATGTTTCCTGAGGCATCTGGCACCTCTTTGCAATGGTGTCACTGTGGATAATGTGGACAATGTGGATCATCCTCAAATGTTCTTCTGTGAGTGGGGAAGCTGATGCAGACATGCAGGGTTGTTTCTGCTGAAAAGTGTGAGTTGAATATCAGTTTGTATAGTACTTTGTGATACAGTATCACTTTATGTGGTTACTATCATGTTGCAAGGTGACAGCTCCTGCGATTAAACCTATAGACTGCCTGTCACTTCCCTCAGGTTGTCTCATAAATAACTATATTATCAGCAGCAGCAACACCCATTCTGCTGCTGACTTTATCCATGTTTATTGGTAGAGTTGGAGTGCTTGTTTTTGATGCTGACTGTAAAATAAATCATTACAAAACATTAATAACAATACAACACCATGCAGTACAGTATGCTTCCAAGGGATGAGTGGAGCATTTACCATGCACTTTGCTTTCATTTCATTAGCTGCTGATGTACAAGGCTCAGCTAATAATAAAGAATTGTGTGTTTAATCACAGCAGTCTTTGTCACTGATCAGTTCTGAGTATAAAAGGTGTACATTTTAAAACAGCCTTTAGTTGATGCTGAATATAAATGCTGCTGCAGACTTTGCTTTAAGGAACAGTCTCTACACCTCCTGTAATTATCCCATTTGTATCATATCAGTATTATATTCATCCTCATAGATGGACAGAAGATCTTGCTCATCTGGAGTTAACTTTATAAGATTCAGTGCCCCCCTCCCAGTAGGGGTCCTGGAAATTGCAATCTGCCTAGCCTTGCTTCCAGCATGTTCTACCATATCATTTGCATTTTTCTTGCACTGTGCCAGTGATATGTTTCTGTCTCCAACTGCATTGATTTCAACATCTATTTGGCTTCATGATTTGCTCCTTTCAGCTTGTTTGGGTTCCCTTTTACCATAAAGAAGTCTCCCAAGAGCTGCCATGATTGCAGAATGGCTAAAATGTCATGTCTATGCCTTGATCCCTTATTCCTCATCATTACTACAGAACAAAAGTAAACAAAAAGACTACAGTCAGACACTTGCTACAGTACTGTTTGGATGACAACAGCTGTTAAAGTAGAAATCACTAGCCTGCTACTCCAGACACCCACAGATATAAATAAATAAGCAAAAAAAAAGTTATCTAAATAACACAACTACACACATCCCAAGATTCAATAAAATCCATGTAGGCTCCATGTAAAGTCTACATGGAATGTATCCATGTACACAACCACGGTACCCCCTCAGAAGTGCCATGCATATTAATCATGATGCATTGCTGAGGGAGATCATAGTTACATGGATATTGAATCCATGTAGGCAATAGTGCAGAGGTTATTTAATTATTTAAATTTTTTTTTAGAAATGCCAATTGCCTGGCACACTTCAGGGAGCAGCATTGCTGAGCTGTGCTTAGATCTATACACCATATACCTGCCTTACTTCTAAAAATAGAAACCTGATGTAATTAACTATTATATCTTCTTTATTTATTTTTTGTTTGTTTATTTGGGCTGTGCTGAGCGAAGTGAGCAGAGCTGATCTACACTTACACATACACAGCTGACACCCGCCAGACATCTAAATATATAAATCAAATGCAATTATTTATTTATGGTTATGTATATGCCAGTTTGCTCTGCATGGCGTGGTGCTTAGCAATGCTAACAGGTAGCTTATGTAAAGATATACTAACTTTCACAATATCCAAGCAGCTAAATGGTTAGAGTGACAACTTAAAGCTTAGTAGGTCCTGGGTTCAGGTCCTTAGCAGTCATACCTTTTATTTAATATAATGCAATTTTTTGTTTAATGTAAAAACATTTTTACATTAGGAAAAGCTATGCACTGCTAAGCACTGCTTAGACAGGTCAGTGGCTACTCCTGTTTGCGCCATGCTATGCTCCGCTGAAACACGAATGTGCAACTTGACATGATTCTCAGCCCAGCTAAGCTGGTTTGTGCGATGCTAAGCAATGCAATGATTTTTTAAATGTTACAGTATGACGTACATGGGTGGGAAAACAGCCTATATCAAGGACAATAGGTGGGAATTCTGCACCATTTGTTGGAGTCTAGAATAACTTCCTGATATGCCTGGTGGAGTTGGTGAGGGAGAATGCTTTTGAGTGCAGAGGTGTGGTGTGTAAGAGTCCAGATTGTTGGGCTTCTGGTTAAGGATTATGAACCCCAGCTGTTGCAGGGTAGGTACCAGGGCTCAGAATGCAAGGCTGAGGCCTGGGATTGATTGGCCAGGGATCTTACCAGTGCTACTGGTATCCCCTGCCCTGGTAAGCAGTCTCATCACCACTATGATGACCTGAATCAAAGGAAGAGGGGAACATTGGACACCTGGGTCCAAGAGGTGAGAGATGGGCATGCCCCACAAATATGTAAGTATGTCTGATAATACTTTACTAAAATACAAGCTGAATCTATGCAAAACTGGTATGCATAATGGTGTGCTTCTGTTCCAACAGCTGCACCTGGGTGGGCTTGCAATGTGCAGGCTCATGCTGGGCGCCTGGCCAGGATGTGCCATGAATGTGGTAAGTACAGATATTTTGTGATAACTGTAGTGCAATAAACAATAAGCTCTAAAAACTGTAGTGCAATAAAGAATACCAATAACAGTAAACAATAAGGTGTAAAGCAGGATTGTGGTTTAATAACTCATGCTTGCAACTAACTGCTGTAGGGCTGTTTTCAGTGCATGTGTGTTCTACTTTCACCGCAGTGAACTGTAACACTGAAATACATCACAGAATCCAAAAGTAATTGATTGTTAAATGTATTACACAACCCACAGTATTGTTCAAGTCTGTCTTCAGGTCACTTTCAATCACATAATGTTCTCATTTCCTCCCACTACAGGAACAAAGTTTATGGCCCAGGTAGCCTACTTTATGGACAGATACCATATGTGTATACTCCACAGATTCTAAGCAGCAATACCAATAAAGTGCCCAGCAGAATTGTATTCTCATTACTAATGTCTCAAATTAATTGCAGTACAGCCATATTAATTGCATGTCTGTTCTAATATTGCTGTAGTCAACTGTAAAACTGTAATAACTGTAGAATGCAAAGGTAGTTGCCTGATAAATGTATTGTACAACCCACAGTGTAGTTCAAGGCTGTATGCAAGCCACTTTCTGTCACATAATGCTCTCTTTTACTCCCACTACAGGAACAATGTATATGGGTAGGGTAACCCACTTTATGGGAAGATATCATATGTGTATACTTCACAGATTCTAGGCAGCAATAACAAAGTTTACAGCAAGACTGTGTTCTCATAACTAATTTCTCAAATTAATAGCAGTACAGCCACATTAATTACATGTCTGTTCTAATGTCACTGCAGTCAATTGCCACATAATTTACAGATGTCCCCTGCAGTCACAGCTTTTGGGTTCTACTCCCATGACTGCCAACTAAGACATGATGGCTGTCTAGTCTACTTAATTTACACAAGCATACCTCTCAACTTTCATGATTTTTTGTAATGTGATTACAGCTTCCCAATCTGTCTGGCCCATGATTAGCAGATAAATGATTACCTGGAATGAAATGTATTTCCAAAACTGTTTACAGAACACCTTGGTAGTCATGTATGTGCACATTATTATGTGAAATAGTCCCATGTAGTTGTGTACCTGCATTTGTTAGTGCTTGGCCCATACTGTCCCATGTCAACAGTTTGAGAGGTATGCATGTTCTAAATCATCTATAGAAGAACTGTAGTCATTGTACTCACAACTGACATTAAACACCTATAGAAGTATCAAAAAATACTGTAACAGCCAAGCGTGAGCAGGTACAAACCCTTGTTGTGTCAAATCAAATGAGATAGAGCTTCAAAGCCATCATCTAAAGCTCATAATATTCCTAAAGACATGGGGTGGGTGCATACACGTCGATAGAAAATGACATGCTGTTTAAATAGCTCTTTTAGATAATGAAGTATGTTTTAGTGGTCTGTGTATGAATATAATCTGCAATGTCACTAATGTTATGTTTTTCTCTCTCTCCCCACCCTTATCTTCTTTAATTAATATTGTTATTTAGTATTATGGTTTAATATTAACATATTTTGTTAAACTAACTGTTTTGTTGGCTGTATGGGTTATTTGATACTTGCTTGCTGTTAACATACTTACTGCTATGTTACTTAATGTTGTTTTACACATAATATACATTAATGTGTATTTGGAGTAATCAATAATATGTTAATGCTAACACTGCATTGATTATTACTAACCTTAACTTATTGTTATAACTACTTTACTACAGTGCATCAAGGTCGTCCAATTCCTCATGATCCACATACCTTGCCTCCTCTGGCTGTGGCACTGGTTCTCAGCACATCTGGAACCCAGCCTGGTGGTGCCCTTCTGTTGACCCTACACTACCTGTGGCATTGGGTAGTACCATCTCACGGGATGGAGATGAGCACCTTTCTGGGAGTGATGGTGGAGGAGGAGTTGTCACCCATAATGAATTGCCAGGTTTGGTGTCAAGTACTGTGCACCACAGCTTTGAACAATACCTATGCTGGATGGAGAGCATGCTGCCCACCTTCATGACGCAGACTCACCCCAGAAAATGGCCTCCACCACTGCCACCATGGGGCAATGATGGAGCAGTGCCGGCAGTCCCATGAGTGAGGACTTGAGTCATTCTGCTACCTTGTGAAGGCACGTGACTCTGCAATTCCACAACACCCTCCTCATTCAAGATGTTCACCTCCCTATTGTGTCACACACCAGCCCTGTCTGCTGTCTTGTCAATCTGCAAAAGCTTCCTCACCTACCCAACTTACCTCCTCCACATGTACCTATGTCCCTTACCAAACATTCCACTTTCAACTTAAAAAAAAGTCACCTGTCCCAAAAAATATCGTCCCATACATAGCTCTCCATTTCGCACAAGTGTCCACTGGACACATGTAATTTGGTTCAATTTTTCTTGACAATGCAGTCATCTTGTCTTCACCCCTCTCTCTCTCTGGTGGTGAGAGTCTAAATTCATCTAGGAATTTTGTCAAAGTGCACACTTGTTGCTGTACAAGAAATGGATAGCTATGGTTCTTTCCTACACCCTTCCTGCACATCCCTACCTGACTTCCATTATGCTTTTCTCCCTGCTTGTACCCCATTTCACCACTTTCTTATCTCCCCATTTTTCTTTTCTTTATATATTTTTTTTTGCTTGACTCTGAAGCTTAGCTAAATGGAGCTATATTGATATATGTGGTTTAAATCATAATAAACACATACAAAATAAATATCTGTCCCCTATTTTGAACCCAAGACCATTACACCTGCAGACCACTGCATTAACCTGCCATGCTCAATAGCTCTTAATTAAAATAGGTGGTTTCAGAAAAGCATAGTAATTTTAGTTTACAGTGTGTTTAAGCGGAGCTGCACATTGCGCTGCATAGAGCTAACTTGATTAAAGAGTAATGGAAAAAATGGGAGTGTACCTTGGAGTCTGCTGCAAGAGTGCACCACTAGGAAGCC
Source organism: Protopterus annectens (assembly GCF_019279795.1). NCBI lineage: Eukaryota > Metazoa > Chordata > Ceratodontiformes > Protopteridae > Protopterus > Protopterus annectens. Next base: position 246,760,148 of record NC_056739.1, on the reverse strand, counting down.
AAACACAGACTAATGGATGTAAGTGAGGTCAGTAAAAGCAGGTGACTGCACCCTTTTCACAGCAACATTTAGAAATACACCTGCTAAGGCATTAATATCACAATATATATTCAGGTGAGACACTGGTGCATAAATGCACATAATGATGAATGGAAAAAAGTTTACCATAGCCTGTATGTGTGCACTTATATCTTGCAAATACAGCTAGTGTAACAGTGGCTCGGTATCCCAGTCTCTTACATGCCATGCAAGTAGTACATTTTGCCACACACAGTCCTGAGTTCAAATCCAGTGGTGTCTAGCATTTAAATTACATTATTGTGAAGTCAGCAATTATTGACTCGGTCATGCACTCTTTATCCACACAATGCATTTCAAATGAAATGTCTGCTTTTCACTGATGGAAGTCACAGGCCTGCAGATAGGAATACACTTCACATATCCCTATAGCAAAACTATAAGTGCACAAGTGTCAGGTCATGCATTACTGTGCATTCACAGAGGATTTTAACTCAGGTAATGCAGCTAAAGCCCACTAATATCAGATTGCAACACACAATACTTTTATAATCACGGTGCACAGTAGTACAGTTGCACAACTAACATACACATATGAAGCTCCTGCTTGTAACAAGGACTGCCAGCATACATGTTCCAAATGAGTACCAGACTAAAAACTCATGGCCTGACAGTTGCCCAAGTGGTGGACATAATTTTATATTTATCCCCCATGTTGCCCAAGGACACAACAAACTCCTCCAAAGTGTTCACACTCTCTCCCTATGCCTATTACCAGCAGCAGCAGCTGCAGACTGTAGCACACATCTCTATGTAAAAGTAGCTGCTACAGACCTACCCTCTGCTATACAGACCTACCCTCTGCTATGACGTAGTCTCTTCACCCGAGTAATGTCCAGCACAACACATCAGAAAGGGCTTCTAATCTACATGAAGGTCTTATATCTTGTGCAGTGGTTGCATGTTATTGGCTGATGATAGTGCAAATCAGCTCTGTTGGCTGCAATTAGCATTTCAAGACCACAGAGTGGTTAGGAGGCAATCATCTGCTAATGAGAATCATGGTAAAAAGGCAAACAGCTGGCTATGGGGAGCCATTCTGTATGAGACTTTCCTCACACAAAACACTCATTTGCAAACACTTGAATAGTACCATATATCAACAGAGGAGTTTTGCACTCCATCGGGTATGTTACCTTTTGCTTTACAACAAGATGCAAATGTGTGAATATGCTTATGGGAAATAGGGATTACAGCATTAATCCTTTCTTACAACTGTGATAATGACATGTCATTGATATTCAGATAGCGTACACTTACAGATAACGTATAATAAATCAAGGGTGGATAGTTTTTTGTCATTGTGGCACACTGGCCTTGTGGAACTGCCCCTTTATACTGGTTTCAATAGCACATTGATATTTGTTTGGCACTGTTGTTTTGATATATTATCGGAGGGGGGTTGCCTTGTGGGGACACACTACAATAGACTCCAGTGTTGGGTGTATGATCATACAGCAGTACCTGTCATGGCATACTTGGGAATAACAGACTATCACTAGTATCTTAGCTGTATCCACAAGCTTAGTATGTTTGCACACTGTGGAATATGACATGTGTGATCAAGCAGTGGATAATGCCAACCATTCTGTTCTTGATGTATCTCAACATAATGTCCTTCCACATATGGGAACCTGATATGTGTTCCCATTTTGTTGTCTTTTAGGAATCATGTATCCAAGATGCCATGTTCTTTCATGGATACAGAAAATTATATTATACTGGAAAGCCCCTGGCAACACCATGTACTCCTACTGTCCAGGGGGAGGTAAAACAGGGAACAGCGGGTAGTATTGTGGGCCAACCTTGTCCATGATGTGAATGCCACAAGTCATCAGGGCAGGATGTATGAGCAGGTTCTACACCATGGTCTGATACTCTTGATAAGTGTCACCAGGCTTTCAAAAGCTAACACATCTACAAGCTGTGGTGATGAAGATAATCCATGCACAAATTACCTGTGTCCATTACAGACATGTCTCCTACTCTGGTTATGATTCTCTTGTTCTACATCCCATTATGTGATGTGCATTACAGCAGACATGTGCTTCACATGCATGGGGAACCAGTTACATATAGAGTGTAGTGTTTCTGTTACATACCTGTCTCTCCATCTTGTCCTATTTATACCACAGTGACAGTGTAGGTGTGTAGAACAAGGATGTCCTGTGTTAGTCCTGTCTTGGATAAGTGGGAGGTACACAGTAGGATCTGTCACCTCCCTGTATGGCACCCATACAAATCCCCTGTAAAGCATGTAGGAAACACACAACACATGTACAGTCATAGCACAGACTGCATAAGACATGTTATCTGCAATATGTATTGGTTTACCATGCACCCAGTGTGACTGCTACAATTGTAACATATGCCTTTGTAGTGACATAGCAAAGGTGACATTGCACTCAATGATAGATGTGATGAGTGCCAAATACAGTATAACAATGACAGTCTGGGATTTACATGCCATATCATTCTGCATACGTTGTATAAAATTTAATGGATCCCCACTTCTTACTGATCAGTGACAGTCAAAGGCTACTTCTATAAGTCCATGGCTGCTGGCTCAACTGTGTGTGTTGTGCAGATACTACTATATTTTCCAGGGGTGGATGACTTTCAAAAGAATAGTATTGTCCAGTCTATGACATTTACCATTTGTCAGTGGCTCTAACAACAACTGAATGTATATCATAGACCATCCTGGATAACATTTGGTTCTGTGTGTGATTCACTGTGACAACTCCTAATATGCAATGTAGTCTAACACATGTCACTGACAGTGGCCATGACTGCAGAGAAGGGAATGTCTAAAAGGGGTACTCCATTTATGATGTCTGAGGGAAGTCCACTGGTGATTGGCATCATTATAGTGTACATCTACCCAATGCTATCTTCCCAGATTATGACTATCGGACATTTGGCTATCCACCAGCTGACATACCACTCTGTAAATAACCTACAGAATTTTCAACAAGGCCTGCTGGCCTAAAATTGTCAAAAACCTTGTCAGGCCATGGTAGGTGGAGTGAGTTGTTCTCTCCTCATCCATTGCAGAGTTTAACATGCAATGAGGTCCACTGGTTAGAGTAGGTAGGCATGATCTGGCATTGAGCAAAACAAACTGCATAGTATCCTGTGTCAGCAGGTGTATGACAGTGGTACTGATTATATTCATGGTAACTCCTTTCATTGCTTTAAATATCAGATGACTGACAGATCTGGGGATACTGATTTGCACTGCATGACAGTTGTCCTCTGTACAACTAAGTATTGCAGTTACTTCCATCATGTTCTGAGAAAATGAGTAATCCAAGGTGTCTGTATGGAACACAGACAAATAATGGAGGGAAGGGTAATATGTTTACCCTGTGAAGGTAAGTCTGGTGGATTTACACAGGTATTCTGTGGGTGGACACTACTAAAGTGGTATGTACCAAAATGACAGAATTACTTTGTGAAGAATGTAGAAAGCAGGTGAGTCCCCGGCATTACTGGTGCCTGGCTACCACTAATGCTGGTTGCACCACAAACTTATCATGGGATACCATGCTCTGATACTCTTTCTGTCATCACACAGAAAATGTTACTACTAAGCTTATAATGAGAGCTACAACACAGCCTGTTTGTTTATCCACAAAGTTGTCTAACAGCATGAAAGGCTCTGTAGGCATCACATACCCTTCTCCTGGTAGATGTCTTAATTATCTACCTGTACAATCAGTTGTCTTTTGCATGCATTATACCTTCTGTACCAGGGTTGCTGGTATATCTCTAGGTAACTGACCAGATGGTGATTAGGAGCACAGCTGCAGCATCACAATATCATGTGCAATGTCCAGTGACATAGATGCCCAAGCTTGTTGAAATAAGCAACACAGCGGTGGTGATTCATGTTAAGTGACAAATTCACTGCAATTTGTGCATCCTGCCCTTCAACAGATTAACAGTGGCTATCCGTATGACATGCCTCTGAAGCCTACTGCAGATGACTAGCCACCTTTGGCCAAGGTGTGTCCAACTGCCACTTGTCCTAGGTATGTCATACTACACAATTATGTACCCAGAACAAATATCTGTGTTCCCACATCATGTCACACAACAACCACTTTGCTATCTGGTTGCTTGACAGGCATTGCAGACTTGCAAGGCCAATGTAATGTCAGCAAAGGTGAACAACTCCTCTATGCATGCATAGACATCCACATCTTCACTGCAAGGAGTGCCTACACATACCATGTTTCAGGCTGTCAACCTATGGGTGTGGCAGCAGCATGACCCTAACATTGCTGGACTTGCACAGTGTCACATTTGTATGTATTTTGTTAGGACCATGTCTAATAGCAGTATGGTCAGTCC